>NW_023503313.1:3794530-4094530 GCF_014529535.1 Bradysia coprophila | reverse complement strand
TGTTTTACTTGAGTTTTTGATTTTTTTTTTTCATATAAAAATGCATGCAAAGCTCACAAAAAATCAATAAACCACAAAACTGGGAATGTGTCGGTTTTCAAAATTCCGTGCGTGTAGGGCAGATTCTGCAGTGCAGAAATTTTTCTTCTTAGCTTTCAGTTTTCTTTCAATACAAGTTTCAAAATAGCGATATTTTTCCATTGCATGATAACTCTATCGCTGTTTTACTATTTCCCTGGGTAACGTTGCCATCAAAGTTGATTTTACTTTCATCTCAATTAATTTCTTACACAATTCTAAAATTCCAATCTTTTCAGCACGTCTTCAGTGTACACCTAAATTGAAATTCTATGCATTTTGCATCGACAATTATTCATGCTGTCGAACATGTTACATATATATGTTGTGCATTAAAAACAAACTGAATAAAACTCGATTTATTATATTTCAGTCATTTACAATCATGTAATAAAATAAAAATTTTACATATTGAGTTACGTCTATATAAGGCAAATGAAACATCAGAAGAATTCGCAAATAAAACGAAAAGAGATGCTATACCATTCTTGGAATTTCCTTCATTCAAGGTAAATAAATCAGTTTGGGTAATATTCATACGAGAGAAAAAAAAATGTGGAAAAATAATTAATTTAAGTGTTCTTGGACTTGGACTTGAACATGAAAAACCGGATCGTTTTTGTATAAAATAGAAAGGTGGAAGTAAATCGTTTTTATTACACTAATATGGGTTTGAGGTTGCACATTGGTAATATAATAAGAAAAAAGTCGCGGCTGTGTTTCAGTTTTATTACTTTAGTTCATCACGCCGGTAAGCACAACATCGTTTCCATTTTATTCGCTAAGACCTAATTTGTTCCATGTTCAATCTTTTGGGCAGATTTCGCCAATGACGGTCTGTTGCGTTACAACTTTTAAGACTGAAAACTCTAGTTTCAAGAAAAAATCGTAGTTTCAGGCATTAGACTGATCCTTCATCTATTGCCTCAAAGTGTTAAAAATTTGATCTGAGGTAACTGGTCATACAAAACTATTGCAATTGGCGGAGGTCTGCATTTTCAAACCCATATTCTACACCTAAAAAAATCTTGTCCAGCTTAGCTGTAGTCTTTGTACGAATGTACTGTACAAATTCGCGACAAGTACATTATGTTAACGTAGCAGTAATATTTACAGCACAGCTGTATAAATGTACAGTTAAGCGAACGTTGATTCCCTGATCCAAAATTAAAAATTGTACAGAAAATATAGTCAAAATCCACCATTTTTCATTGTTATATTATTTAGTACGTTAAATTATATTAACTAAATTAACTAAATTGAAAAAAAAAAATTGGCGCTAACTGCGGCTAGAACCGTACGTCTCCATAGTACTGTTTTTCTGAACATTAATGTTCAGCTGAGCAGTATTGTGAAATTGAGTTTCAAAAGTTCTCATATTCTTATACTGTTGTGCTGTAATGTAAAATGTCAAAATATCGAAAATAATTGAGAAATACTAGAATTTTTTTTTATTTTTTTTAGTAGATTTCGTTAAAATTAATCCTAAATTTGTACCTGTACATGACACAAATTCCACCAATGGAGTGGCTTCTATTCTTAACAAAAATTACCCTACTCTATTTATCCAGAACCATGGAAACTTTGTTTTTTTTTCGAAAAATGTGTTTTTTCAATTAGTAGTTTTCATTTATTGAAACTGATTGTCCGAACTTAGTCCAAACTAGGCATGCCCTGAAAGTACTTGACTTCAGCTTTCCAACGAGCGCACATTTAGCAGCCGTAAAATGAGTCCGAAAAACATCCTTTTTCGACCTTCTAAGGTCAGCCACTATCAACCAAAAGTGACTAGAGACTATCTGAAGCCTGCTTTGAGATCTAAGGGCAACATTTAAAACCATGTATATATCAATCATAGACGAAATGGGTCCGATTTGGATAGGTGGATTTTCAAAAGAATTCCTCACAACAACTTTTAAAGCCTTTTACCTCTTGAGAAAACGGATTGTATTAAGTTGTTGATATCCAAAATAGAATTTATCGTCATTTACAATTATTTTATTGATCAACAAGAAAACAGGACTTTCGTCGGCTTAATTTTCGACGTATTTAGTGGTGGACACAAATCACTGAGCGAGAAGTACCACTAAAATAATTTATTATCGCCCATAAGACTATAACCTCAATATTACTAAGAATGAAAATGTCAGTAGTAACACAAAAAAATACTTAGGTTATGTTTATATATAGATCATCTTCATAGCCGATTGAAATGTCATCCACATCAAGAAATGCCATCCCAACGCACTGCTCCTAGCATGAACATAAGAAATATTTGGAGGCTAATGAAGTCACAGTAGGCACTGCGTTTCTTTCGTAAAGATAAAGATAGATGACTTGTTTTCGTTGTATGAGTTAAAACACACAATACAATCAATCTTAAGCGGTAGCTGTCATCACAAAAGCCTCCAAATTGGATATTTGTCAAAGTAGTGTTCATGCTAGGAGCAGTGCGTTGGCCATCCACGTTAAAAAAATTTCATACACATGAATGAATGAACGAAAAATTTAACGAAACTTAAGTGAGGTTACGTTTGAATAATAGTCGGTTCGTGCTTGGATCATTTTGTTCGGCGAAACCGTTGCAAATCTATAATTTGTTTACGAAAATAGTTATTTATGTATAACTCGGTGCGTTAATAAAACGTCAGTTGCACATAATCCGTCTTATTTACATAAAATCTGGTTTCTACATTTAGCGTACTTTAATAGAAATTTTACCGACCCTGAAAATAGTTAGTCATAAATTTTTTTGATGTGATTTCATCAAAGATTCCATCGCATAAGGAATATGAAATGCTTTAAATTGATATCCGGAAGGATAAAAGATGCGAGTAGAGGCATCAGAAAATATGCTATCTACAACGACAGCTTTTACCGTCAATTACACTAAAAAAAATCTTTCATTATTCCAGTTCATTTATTCACCGCTGAATTTATGAATTACGAATAAATCTAGAATTGTATTGAAATGTCATGCAGTTTTTAGTCTTGATATTATGGAAGTTTCCACGACTTACATTCAATTTGAATTATTCAAACTGTCATTCGTTCAGCTACCTCGACTTACATTCAAACTGTCATTCGTTCAGCTATATTGTACATTTTACATCTCAATAGTACTTTGGATCTGTCACAAATCATGTACTGCTCTGCTGTACAAATTCGCGACAAGTACATTTGGTAACTTAACAGTGCAGTAGTACATCTTAGCTGTACATAGTACTGTCATTCCGTTCAACATTCAACAATTACGTAGAATATACAGATATGCTGAAAACTAATGTTCAGCTATGTTGTAAAATGAACAGCAGAGTTACCATACGCAAATATTTTTTTTATAGGTGTACGGCGATCTCCGCTATCAAAATTTTTTCTCCGTCAACGGATTTGTTCCATAGTATTTCACGCTCTATCGTCTCCAGCAAGTTTTATTCGTTCACCATAGAACCTCAGGCGTCCGCTGATAGACGATTTTACAGATTTTGAAAATTTACCATCAGCGAACCGCCGAGTTATGTGGGAGGACAGCCAAAACTTTCGGGGATGGAAAGAGCCGGAAAAACTGTGGAACAAATCCGTTATTGGCGGAGAAGAAATTTAAATAGCAGAGAACTGCCGAGGCTCTAAAGTTCCAATTCAAAAAATATGCCCTAAGCTTCAACATCAAAAGTTCACCCAAATTCACAATGGCCAACCAATCATAAGTCTAATTCTACATTTGTCGGTGTGTTTCAAAACATACTAATGATTAGAATAACCGCAAATAGCTTGTGGGTTAGCTGCACACGGTATGGTCAAAATAATCACCTCTGCAATAGAGGTTTTATTGTATCTCAGTCTTGAATTGGTCTAATTGGTACTGAAGTTAATAATTTTCGCATAAGATTCGGGGGGTGGATGTTGAATACTGAATTTTGTTATATTTTCTTCATTCCAACACCCATTAAATAAAAAAAAAAACAAAATTCCCACGCTGCCCTGCATCATTTCGAGCCATTGTGTCATTAGACGTTTTTCAATGTAATTTATGTGATAGAGAGAACAAACATATGGTCTCATCATTGTTTTATCCAGTGACGCAATTTCTATTTATTCTATGACGAGATAAGTCACCAAATTTTTATGATTCAAATAAACATTTCTCGTTCGTATGCTTTTCGTTGTCGTCCCTGGAACGCGATCACGCAAATGGTAATTTCATTTTAGTGTTTTTTGCACGCACATTATTACAGCCCCCTCAATATTAAACATGTTTATGTTAGGGATGGTAATGTTTACGTCGTTAGATGTTAAATGTGAGGACTCTGAATGTGTATTAACAGGTGCATATTGACGACAAGTTTTTTTATGTCAATAAGTGAACACATTGAATTTGTTCTGAAGTTACAGAATTTGATAGTACGTCCTCTGCATCCAAATTTTTATTTTGACAATCGGGGATGTTATAGCTTCACCCGAAGAAGAGAGCGATATTACCTCTCGTCAAAATAAGTTTACGTACGTACTGTGCTTTAAGTGATAAGCCAATGTAAATGCATATTTAATATGAGCGAGCGAAACGTCATTTACATTGCCGTAACACGTAAAACAGAAAATCTGGTCGTTTAACTAACTATATTGATGTGTGGCCAGATACAATACATCACTAAAAAGAACAATGAAGAGGTACGTTCGATTATCTTGTTCAACACATACTTTCGACCCCTAATGACTACCTCTAATGTCGTACCTAATCTTTGGACTCTTATTTGTAATGCTTTTTCTTCGTCCTACTGGTCTTACCTCCGTCTCTATTATTGCCGAAAAAAAACATATTTATTTACTTTGACGTGTCGTGATAAAATAAAGGTCTGAAGTTTATAACTTTTTTGGTGCATTTATTGAGCACACACTTTCAGAAGATAAACAAATAAGACCTAAAGACTGGCCGTTATGCGTGAAATTTGTTGTAAAGGTGCATGAACACTTTTATTACACTCTTCCGCTAGTGCCCGTACGAAAATTACGTTATGAAGAAGGTAACAAATAAAACGGGACGAAAAGAATGTGTAGGTGAGTGTGAAAATAACAACCAACTCATTCACATAATAAACAAAAAGGTGAATCGGCAATGTACATTGTTCCTTAGCGCCGGGATCGTCCTTTTTGATTTCATTTCAAATTGGTTATATTTTTGTTATCCGTGAGATTATCCTCGAAAAATGACACTTTCACAAAAGGTTTCGTCGTTTCCAGTTTCATCTTAAATCGGATTCTGATTATTGGACTTGATTTTCTTGATTTGCTTTGCATTATCGGCGTATACAACTTTGCAAGGGTCGTAAAATAATAACAATTTTATAGGTTTGTTCAACGCACCTCAAGCTCGAGTAATCATAGTGGTCAGACGCAGAAGGCAGAAAGTACTCTATTTTACATGAAAATGTTTTTACATTGTTTTACGTTTGTATGATACACTGTCCAGTTTCAGTTAGAACTGTGCGCCAGCCGGCCGTGCCGGCCACGCCAGCCGATTTTAGGCTCAGCCGGTAGCCGCCGCTGATACACTCTCAGCCGCCATTAGCCGACGTTTGGTCGGCGGCTGTATCGGCTGAAATCATCATCAAAGTTTTTTGAAGAAATGGTCGAAAAACATTCAAGTCTTCAACAAGTCAGACAGACGTAGATCAGAAAATGAGGGCGACCGTGAGATTCACTATTTATTATAACTTGCTGGTAGGCAATATCCGATTTTTTGTAAGAACTATGCTAAGGAAATGTCGACACTTTCAATGTTGGCAAAAAGAATACTGTCTAATCCGATGACTAGTAGCAAAAAAAAAAAATTTCATTGCTGGATTAGTAGAAAGTCGAGCCTTTTGCTAAGCAATGCTAACAATTTTTTTTATACACAACAACTATGATTTTAGTAAAAAAATCGTTAAATTTTTTTTTGTTATACGTGCCGGTACCACATCAAAGAACTTATCCTCTGTGAAATCTCCAAACAGGTCAAGTTCAGGTTCGAAACGCAATTCAATTTAGGTCTGAACATTCTCTTCTACATCACTAACATGTACAACAAAGAGCAACCTTCCTCTACAAATTACGCCACTTTGTTTGAAATTTCTTTCGACGAACTTCAATAAATTGAGTTTTTGAAAACTTTTGGATCTTTTATTCAGTTATATCGATTTAGCCGCCGACGCCGCCGACGCCAACTAATTTTTTGACGTAGCCGGCCGCCGATACCCACCGTCGTCAAATTAGCCGCCGACCTCATCGGCTAAGACCGGCGCACAGTTCTAGTTTCAGTGCTCTATTTAGAGTACAACATGCTTAAAGTGCGTTGGTTTGTTCCAATGCCATACGAACTGTCACAACGCTGTCAAATTTCAGAGACAAAAACCCATCAATATTTATATGAAAACCGACCTATATGGCTGAAATCGTGTTCGCAGTGTCAGTTCACATCAGCATTTTAAATTTTCGCTATTGTGTGCCATTTTCTAAATATCTAATTTTAAAAATATTTGACATGCAGTTAAAAATGGCTGAAAAATAGTTCAATTCATTGCAATTTTTTGACATAAAATCTATGTGCCATCTGTCAAATATTTTTCATGCCTAATGTAAACTTGATGTAACCGTTAATTTTTCACTCAATTTTCATCCATTTTGCATGGTCTCACGAACTGTGCACTAGCCTTTACTGAAGCTTCACATCGCCGTGTGTTAGGTCAGTTTAGACCTGCACCAACGCGCTTCAAGCATGAGTGATACTATAAATAGAGTGCTGAAACGGGACAGTGTATCGAACAAATTTTAGCACTTTAAAAAACTAGTACTCTATTTGGCAGCTGCCAACACATAATAGGGGTGAACCGTTAAGCCTCGTAAAGTTCGTACGTGAGTGAAATTAATTTACGAAGTTGAGTGAAATAAAATTTTACTCACAGCGTTACGCACCCGTATACTTTGCGTGAAATTAGTTGCGCAAGTATTCTACGAACTTTACACACGTGTTTAAATTGAACCAATCACAGCAATTTATTTATTTTACGATTCGAAAATATTTAATCATGAAAGTCGTATCATGAGATTTACAAGCTGGTTGAATGAAAACTTCAAATTCTCACCGAATATATTAAGCTCGAAGAATAAAGTGTTGTGTAGGAGATTGAATCAGTGCCGCCTTTTCCATATGGGCCAAATGGGCAAATGCCCGTGGCGCCCGAAGTGGAGCGGAAGAAAGTGGCGCCCGAAGTGGAGCCGAAGAAAGTGGCGCCCGAGATCCTTAAACAAATGTAGCTTTACTAAATTGGCGCCTATTTTTCCAATTGCCCGATGGCGCCCAAAAGCTAAAAGCGGCACTGGATTGAATGGTTTAAAAGTGTATCGGATTTCAGGTCTAAAATATCCCATCAATAGTTTACAAAAATTTAAACAAAAAAATGGACTAAAAACTTTTTCAAGCTCCACCGTGTGCTGCCTTTTTACACCACAGTGAATGAAGGCATGCATAACTTTAACAACGTCCATGGTCAATTTAATTTGAATCACAATTATTTTTAAACTGATTTTGTTCCCGTGGATGACATAGGCAATTTTCGGCTTTTCAAAGTTTGTACGGTCGAAGTTCGTTAGCTTCGTTCAACAATGCAATCACTACTTTTATTAACTTCTTCGCGGCCGCAGTAGTCAAAACATTTTTCTTTTGTCTTTCGAATAAAAAATAGCTCTGAGACCGTATTTCAACGATAATATTGAGTGTTGTACGAACGATGGGTACAAGAAAAAGAACAATGGAACACAAAAGAACACTTCTCTTCAATGCCATTTAAGCGAAAGGATTTGGAAAAAACCACCTGATGATTCGATTTCACATTTATCGCAAAGAGTTTTGTAGATCCTTTTTTTATAATCAAATCAAAAGAAAACAAAGATTTGCTTTCATTCGTTCAAGAATAGAAAACAAAATTATCTGTAGTCTAAAAGGCGTACTTTCGAACAAAGGACGTTCGTTCGAATATCCACAGCTATTCCATTTATATAAGTTTCGAATGAATAGGAGATATTGTCGGTAAAGAACGAAATTTTATCATCCAATGCATCCCAAATATGATTTCAATTTGAATTTAAACAACTGAGATGCCGTTTGATGGTATCATATATCAACGATGTGGGAAAATAACTATCGTAATTGTAAGGCGTAATAATATAATATAATCGTGTAGGATTTTCAATTCCTTAAGAGCCTTCAAATTCTTTACGTAACCCATTATAAATATGAAATAGTATGTTGTGTTACAAGTATTGTAATGTTGATTTTTTCAGCACTAGACCCAAGTTTTCCTTACGAGCGGAGCGAGTAAGGAAAATTGGGTCGTGTGCTGAAAAAATCAACATTACAATACTTGTAACACATCATGCTTTGTGCCAACTGAGAATTGAAATAGACAAGAGCACAAAAAATCATAATTTTCATTGTAAACAATCACTCTTAAATTTGATCGATCACATTGCTTTGCATTTTCTCAAGCGAATGCTGTAACAACTCATACAAATTCCATATCAACACTCCTTTGAGTGTTGTAATATCACATCAAACGGGTGCTGAAATAAGTCACTTTACAACACTAAAGTGAGTGCTGAAAAGAGTCGTATTTCAATTCTCGGTGGCACAAAGTCTAATTTTCGCACAACTGTAAAAAACTGTTAAAAACCATTTCATAGTACTCTATTTGACAGCTGTCGACTGTGATCACTTTCGCTTGATGCTTTTCATCTGACCAATACATTCAGTTCGACAGGAAATATTATGTAATTAAGTGTGCATGGACGATATTGAGTTATTAAACCACTAGCCACTGCGCCTTAAATGTTCTAAATCATACAGCATATAAATGCCTTTTCTTTAACCAACCACTTAAGTGGTAGCTGTGATTCCTAAACCAATTCACTAATTCGATTATTTACGATAATCCTATTAATACAACAAAATATGAAAGAGTTTGGAACTCTCACCTGTGCCAACTATCTTTCATGTTTGTCCGATCGTCACACCTCCTGCCAAGAAACCAATCGTAAAAATTATTTTCAACTAATCCTCTAAGACAATTGCACGTCATAAAATTCTATGCACAAAATTCTAAATTGGCTTAGGTTTCATTCATAAAATTGAGCGTAGTAATTTTATTGCCGAAATTTCCGAATATATAGTGGAAACAGGTAGTAAGCATTTCGAAAATGATGAATGAAACATTCGTCCGTAAATTTATGAATGGGCCATAGTTGTTCGTTTACGAACGTTTCTTGCTTCCCTTTCGTCATAGTACAATATAATTGGATGAGAGAGATTGTTTCCGAATATGACTCATTCAGGAAGTTGGTGATGCTTTTTTTGGCTGAAAGGTCAAAGGACAATGACAATGACAAAGCAAAATCAATCGATGCTCATAACAAGCTAATTCATTAATCTGACGATCACGACACGGTACCACTAAGCACACCAACTGAAATGGATCAATATTAAATCCAGTAGTTTAGAAGATGAAAATTTCATAAAAATCACTTTAGAATGTTAGGTGTTTTTAATGACTAGTCCATAATAGGACCAGAAGCATCTAAATTGCTCCACCAAAAATAGAAAATTTGACTCAATTATAGACTAGTAATACGCAGTAAATTCTATTGTAGATCTAGCTGGTGTAAGAAACATGTAGTAATTCGAAGTTCAACTAACTGTCCTCTTTAGATCTTATTGCAGATAGATCTCGAATCATGTAAACTCGATGCACCAGTGCAGATATTACGTTACTTTTCAATTTTCGAAAAGAATCGGCGTCATGCCAATTGACAAACAGTGTTGCAGCGTAATAGAAATTGGTGCTAACGATTCATAATATGTTACGTTATGCTGTGTATCTGTACGCACATAACTTTCGAACTAAAAACGTCCACATATTTAGTAACGACAGACGTGTGTAACATATTATTAATAAGTGACATATCCATATGTACCACACGTATCAAGAAAAGAAATGAAACATAACCAGACGCAATAATTCTCCGATAAAATCGAATGCAGACAAGTGCCGTGCAACAGGTTAATTAAAGAAATTTTCAGATCGTTAATATCATTAGCATCAAATATTTTTTTTTGCAAATGTAGCAACAAGTGTTAATTGTAACATTGTGAAGAGAATTGAAATTTGTATAACTGACTCAGTGGGAGGAAACTAACCACTCAGTTATACTCGACTTTTTCCTTCTTTATCTTACTGCAATTGCAGTTACAGTTGCAGAATTATTTTTGGACAAGACATTTTTTCATGGACTTTTCACGAAGAAGTCATAATTGCACATTTTTGGCGAAATGAGGAAAAATGTAGATATCATGTCGTCTGCTACATTTTTATTCATTTGGCTAAAAATGCGATTTAAAGAAGAATATATTGGCCAAAAATCAGTCGCTAAGTCTTCAGATTCTTTGTAAATGTATTCAATTACCTAGAAAATTGACTATCTCACACTTCCATTGCAGCGTAAATTAATTCGTTTTTCATACAAAATTTATCGAAGAACGCAATTCAACCCTTCACCTCGAACATTTATATGTATTTGTAGCGAACAATTCAAAGCGTATAAGTCACCCCTAATATCAAATATTAAGCTGCATCTTTTTCGCTACACATACCCTTCCATTACCACCAAATTTGCATATGACCCAGATAACACAAGTTGTGTCTACGTTGAAATAAGAGCGAAACATAAGATTACTCTTAAGTGGTGTGAATGATGAAATTCCCACCCTAACTGTGTCTTCACGTAAACCTAGCAAGAAGGACAAAAAAAATGGTACAGTCAACATAGTCGTAATAATTAATGTTCTTAATCGGATCGATTCGGTTAACTGGGAGTGTGTGAATGGAAAGAATCAAAAATTCAAAACATCAAGCCAAAAAGGTAGGTAAGTGAAAGAACAATAATAATAAACAAAAAAAAATGTGCAGACATCCATAAAACGTACCAATCAACTAAAATTGTGCGAGTGTAGTTTCGCCGGTTTTGAATGAAAACGAACAACATCGAACAATAAATATTTTAAAGGGATTTGAAGCTCCTCCCTTACACCGATATACAATAGATCTGTGCAGAACCAATAGCGTTTATCTATGTACATTTTACTAGGGGGAAAAAATGAATGAGCCTTGCCAGCATGGTAAAAAGGACAACAACAAAATATGTGACTTATGGGGTGTACTTTGATATATAGAACGGAAAATTGTTGTAACCATTTCAAAACGAAAAAGGTTCTCGAACCGAGCATTACATTCCTCTTCAGTTGTAGTTTTTTTTAGCTTTTTTGGTTTTATTTTCTTTTTGTTTTTGAGTTCGATTTTCTCAAGTGATTTCTGTTTTGCCAACATGAGATCACCAATTCGTGAATCGGAATTCGATAGATTTAATCATTTAAGGATTCCACCGTCATCGAGTAAGTGTTGAAAATTAAATATTGAAAAAAACAAACAATAATTTTGCGGACGATTCGTTAAATTGAATTGAATGTGAGTGAAAAACGAAACTCGAAACTAAATCAACTTTTCAATTGTTTCAGGTCGAATTCTATACGATGTCCCGTGTAAAGTATGCCGTGACCACAGCAGCGGAAAACATTACGGAATATTCGCCTGTGATGGATGTGCCGGATTTTTCAAAAGATCGATCAGACGCGATCGAAACTATGTGTGCAAATCAAAGTCGGAAGGGAATTGTGTCGTCGACAAAACACACCGCAATCAGTGCAGAGCATGCCGACTGAAAAAGTGCTTCGATGTGGGCATGAACAAAGATGCGGTACAGAATGAAAGAGGTCCCCGTAATTCAACACTTCGACGACAAATGGCCATGTACAAGGAATCGATAATCAACACAAACACGCCGATAAGACATGAAATGATGTTGCATGGAATACCGTACAGACCTCAATTGTTGCCACCCATGGTATTGGATTTATCGGTTCATCGACAAGCTCCGATAATTCCGCATTTACCTTACATGCCACGGCTCCTCACACATCCAATTCCACCACCGCCGCCACCACTAATTGCCATGGAATCTGTTTACGAAGCGGCCGCACAAATTTTCCTCGACAACGTACGATGGATTAAAGATCGACTCACCACGCGTAAGCCAGACCTGCCAATCAGCGATCAACTCATTATTTTAGAGGATTCGTGGAAGGATTTCTTCATCATCGGTGCGGCGCAAGAGAATTTTAATTTTAATCAGTTAATTTGTTTCGAAACATTGAACAATGTGGAACGACCGGAAAAAGTGCTATCTATACATAAGGAAGTGCAAGAATTCCAAATCATATTGAACAAGCTTGCATCGCAAAATGTCGATCGCACCGAATATACATATTTACGTGAAATAATTCTGTTCACAACGGATAATTTGGATTGTTTTGACGGTATTCGATCGAACAGTACTGGTGGTAGTCCGTGCTCAACAAGTGATTCGAAACATTTACGAGAAATTAATAGTATCAAAGTGTTGTATGATGCCGCGAAAAGTAATTTGAAAAATTATACGAGTACAACGCCCGGACGCTTTGAAAGTTTAGTGGAAAAATTGTTGCCACTTTTCGCAAACGTTACCAACTACACCATTGAAGAACTGTTTTTCCGACGGACCATCCGTGACGGTACAATTATCGGTACATTGTTGAATGTGTATAGAACGTATAACTGAACTGCTGTAAATGAAATTCTACTTTAGTTTTGTGTTATTACATTACATACTGCTAGTAAAGGTATCAGTGATACTAATAAATCGAGTCGAGCTGAGATAAGCGAAAAAGGAACAATTTCAGTTTGTATAGTGCTCTATCCACTAATCTTAACCAGTGATATTTAATTGCGAGTTATTTCATGTTTATGCGCGCTCGTCCGTTGGAGATAGAAGTGGAACGCAGTCACAAAGTCAATAGATTCTGGTTTGAGACCGCAATTACAATGTCGCAGGTGATATAATTGACTTTTTCGCGGTTCACTTCTATCTCTAATTGGTGAACCGAGTGCGAGAGAACAGAACAGAATATCGAATATCACTGGTCGAATGGTGGTGTCATACCGAAAAGTGCATTTAGAAGTAGCCCGCTAAAGTGGTAAAACGAATAAATTGTAGACAAAATACTTATCGATAGCAAGTTTTTAAAATTGTTTGATAACAATTTTTTGTATTTAATATTTTATTTTAATACTCAACGAATTTCAAAATTTTATGTACAAAATAAGGAAAATCAATGAAAATAAATATTTTTTATAATAAGAAATTTTACATTTTCTTCTTTATCACCAACAACAAGACAAGCAGCTCACTTCCAAAGGATATTCCTGTATTTTGAGTCTATTGTTGGAGTTTCACCTATTCCTGATAAAATCTTTTCACCGTCGACTAAACCTCTAGGGACTAATTTTGATAATTTTGTTTTCTTGAATTTTAGAAATGTTTTGGAGAAAATAAAGAAATTTTTGGAAAATTTTAGGAAACGTATCATTAAGTCAGAAAAAGGATAAGCGCAGCCTCTTGACTGGGATAGAATGCATGTGACGACACTTTATGTATGAAAGAGTTTCTCTCAATTTCTCTCATATATTTTTTACATGTCGGTTTCAATTTTACGTGTATTTCTATCAAGTCGTTTGAATAGAAACCAAAGTGCCATTCAAAATGTCTGATTCAAATCTATTACCTCGCATGCTTTAACTTTAATATAAATCACATATATAGACGTCACACTGTAAGTGTATGGCGTTATAAGTCATTAAATCTGTTACTTCGCTTGCTTCAAGTTTAGCTTAATACTGAACAGAAACTCTGCTACCTTATTTGGTTTAAAAATCATTTTTCTATTTTAGACCAAATTAAGAGTAGGTCATTGGTTAGTATTGTCAATGCTGTTGATAACAAATGATTAGCCGTTAATGAAATGACATTTCGTGGTGTAATAGCCAACTAATAATAGTAATAGCAAACTTCTCACAAAATGAGTTTAAATTTTGTCGCACAATAGCTTATTTTAAAGCTACGTTGATAGGGAACCAATAAATAAAAAGATTTTGAGAAAAATTTTAAATGCGGTGGAGTGATGAGATAGCCATTTTCGACATACATGGAAAAGTGATCCCTAAACAATTAATAAATCATGTTTTTCATTATGAATATAGATCCGTGTCAAATAACTGTTCTTCTCTCAAAATAGTGTCAAATGAGTTGTCAATTTCACAAAGCTAACCTCAAACAATGACAGCTCCATATAAATTTTTGTAACATTTTGGTTAGCTTTGTGAAAATGACAGCTCATTTGACATCTCAAACGACATTGACAATGATCTATTGTTTTTGGCCGTTAATAACACATTTCCAACCAAAAACAGTTGAGAACAGAGCTTTTTCACAAGTATAATTCTTCCTAGTAGGCCGAAAATGACTAATTTTTAGTCACTCTCATGGCGATCACTCGACCGCATTTAAAATTTTTCTCGAAAATTTTTTACTTATTGGTTCCCTATCAACGTAGCTTTAAAATAAGCTATTGTGCGACAAAATTTAAACTCATTTTGTGGAAAAAATATCGGAAACCTGCGAAGTTTTTTTACCCGGAAAAAGTATTTTCGTCACAAAAAGGATGTGTCTTGGGTTTGTTTATTAGAGTAGACTCTGCATTTTATACTAAGACCGTTTTACCAACAATTCACTTTTTGGCATAGACAAGAAAGCCTTTACAGTGTCGATACATCGAAAAACTAGAAGATATAAAAAAAATCGTCTTGGGCAAAGCACAGAACATTTTTGAAAATATTTTTTTTGATCTTAAAATTTTCTTTAGACTTCGCTGAGTCGGATCACCTAGTATAGGTCCAAAAGCTCGGATGGAAAATATTCAAAAATCGACCGACCTCTAGAGTCTAAATAGTTATTTTCCTAACTATTGTTAAAATATCGCGATTTCTTCGGGTATTTTCAACGTCATTTAGGAAAAACGTTTTTCCTAACTTATGCTAAACGGATTTTTAGCAAATTCGATTGCAGAACTCGCCTCCGGCCTTCTTGTCTGCTAGAATTCCCTAGGAAAATAACTATTATCACTTGGTTGCATGCATTACCACTTTGCGACTACTAACTGTTCTAAGCAGTTTGTCGCCTTTAGTGTCGCACAATCTACCGTTATCTTCTCTCGACAATCTTTTCTGATTGTCATATATTCTCTGCGGTCCAATAAATCTTATAAAGAAATGAAAATCGAAAATCGGCAATCATTTTATGCAACGACAATGAGAACGACTTCAAAATTACTGTTACCAATGGAATGACTGATATGCACATAAATACAGGCCAGTTAATAATGGTGAAAAGCGAACCGAAGTAGATAATTGATATTTTCCCTACGAAATACGCCTGGAAAGGACGTTGAAAAGCACAAACGCGTTTGCATATTATGAAAACATACAATGGTATGCTACACACCAGACATTAATATACTCATGTACATTTTTCAGTTTCCGGTGTTTTGTTGTTCGAATCACATACCATTTAGTGTCAAAAGTATTGTATTTTCCGTATAAATAATATAATAACAAAAAAAAAATTAAATATCACTCTGTGATTATGATGATGATGATTTCAATAAAGTAAAATCTACACATTTGCAAGGGAAGTATATGAAAACAGACTTTGTTCATGTTGAAAATGGGGTCTTCTTGGAAGTTAAAAGAATTAAAAAGGCGTTTCCTCTTCATCTTTTTCAACACAAACAAAATAAAACGATCGTTCGTTAGATTGCAATTTGATGCCAAAACGTATTTTCACAAAATTTTTTTTTTCTTCTCTTTACTTTTACATGTCTTTTAATGCCATTCACATGCTGTAGTATGTAGTGCATATATGTTGATATATGTTCATTCAACATGTTAAAACCGAAAAAAGATTTTGAATTCGGAATTGAATGCGAATGAAAACGTTATCGAATATTACGAAACAATACCTCAAAATAGTGGTAGCAATTTTGTCGTAAGAAATTTGTGGGGATTTTTTATCCTTTGAAAGAAGTTAAGGAAAAAAAAGTGCAGCTCTTTTTGTTATACATACAAGTCTACTGTAACTTAATATCACCTAATTTTGATTTGGATTTCAGAAATATTGCAAGACTAATAAAGGAAGGTGTATTGAAAACGCATTTTTAGAAGTAATTGTACACTACTGTACCCATTACATGAATTTATAATTTTGTGACTGTGGAACCAGTGCCCAAGTAGCATTGTGTAAAAATATGGAACTGACTTTCACCGATACTGTACGCTCGAGTTGTTTTATCATATATCCAACCGAAAATCCTAACATTGATAAGCTTTTGAAAAAACGTTTATTCTCCTTAGAAAGAAGCTCATTTTTAGTCGATAGCTCGAGCACATTACAACATATTTATTTATGTCTAGATTCTTATCAAGCAGTTTTCACACCAAGGTTTTTCAAGATAAACCTAAAATTCAACGCACTTTAAGCATGAGTGATACTTTAAATTAATTGATACTTGGCAGTGTGTCACACAACTGTAGAACATTGGAAAATAAAACCATTTCGTACAATAGCGTTGAAGTGCGTTGATAAAAGTCGAAATATTTGCACCAACAAATTTTCTCGATCAGAAACTTTGTTTCTCCTTATATTTCGCGAATAAAATAATTCAATTAATGTCAGTGTTCATTTTAGTTCATTTTCAGACAGTGTATAATGTCCCTTATTCGACATTTCAGAAATGAGCCGCACCTGCCTGGTTTATTTTACTCTGCTGTGGTTTCTCGAATTAAAAAAAAATTGTCTTTGGGATATATTCTTAGTTCAGGCTATTAAACCATATTGAGGATAATTAGAAAAAATGACACTTCTAAAGGGTTAACCGAACGAATACTTCTGTTATCATTTATTTTTAGAACAAAAGATGAAGAATAAAATTGTGATTGGGAACGTTTCAATTTTGCCTTCAATCGAATATAAAGACCAAATAAGTTTACTTTACTAGTGAGGTAATGTGGCTATTCCCTCACTAGTGAAAACCTTTTCCCTCGCTCGTAAAGTAAAACGTTATACTTTACACGTGAAATAATTTGATATCTCGTATCCAGATGAGTAAAAGTATCCGAGGGCTTCAGCCCGGTAAAGTAACTGGTAAAGTAATGTACTATTATTATTATGTATTCGCTTAACTTCACAGCAAAATTTATTGTAACAGTATGAATCTAGGACTTCACAAAAACAAAACAGTCGAAGTTTGTCAACTTGTCACCAAAACAGTAGTGTTGCCAGTGGATGCTTTCGGGATTAATGTTATGAAGAAGTGTGAGCCTATTTCATGAGCCGACTAGATTTGTTTCAATGTTTAAACGTTTCAATGCAACAACAGATTTTTTGTTGGTTTTGTTGTATCGGTTTTATAGCGCGACATAAATGTTGTGTCTTCTTGAAAACTTTTGGTTTTGAACTATCAGGTCCTTGGGTGGGAAACTGTACTCGTAACAACAGTATTCCAGGTGAATAGGCAATAAAACAGCATACATTGGATGCTGCTTGGTAGTTCATTACACTAGGAATCAATTTTATGAACTCGCGAACTCACTCGTGTAGTTTCGCTTGGGAAACGGTTTTTTTGACTCGTGTAGCTGCATACATCGCCTTCAGCTCGGATATGCAAACTCTACACTTGTCAAAATAACATCTTCCAAATTGATCCCTCATGTAACGAACTACCTCCGCAGCATCCAATGTAATCTGCTATTTTGTCTTATAAGCAGCGTGAACAGTGAACAGTGAACGTCAAACGTTTTCGATGTGATATCATTTACGAAGGAATTTTCTTGAGGTCAGTCGTCAATAATATTATATTCGATCGATAAAAAACTTCATGCTTTAGGTTCACAGTCGGTTACTACTCTAAAGTTTCATTTCCTAAAAAATGTCTATTCCAAATATGGCTGAACTATAAGAAGGAATTAGTTCAATAAGAGACCACTATTTCCATCATTTGTTACATAAAACAACCTCTGATATGCCAAAGATTTATTTTTTGCGAAAGAAGATGAAAACATTTTACAATAAACTTGCTTACTTTTTACACAATGTAACATCATTTATATAGATAGCCATTAATAAATATAGTCAACAACGTCAATGCCTCTGGCTTTCCCTATTATTTACAGTCAGTAAATACTTACTCAATTTACGCTCTGATTTCAATCTTTCATGTACAAAATGATGGTAAATGAGGGATAATTTTTTTTCTCTCTATTTCATTTTCTAAAGATGAAATAATGATATAATCGTTGGGTGAATCTGAGTCAAACTTTTTGGCATGAAATAGCGTCGACATATGCATTTTAATCCTATAGCAACTGACTTATTGTTATGAATAATTTACATAGGGTTGCTGGTCGGAATAAAAAATACCCAGCCAAATATGTAATACATAATTCTTGCATTTTTGTTGTTTCTTATCAAGTCGATAGATAATCTCTTGGATGGCTAATCATCTGTTATCGACATAGACTATAAAATGACCGTTGGGTTCTATAGTTAAACCAACGCATTTCAAGCAAAAGTGCTATTTATGACCCTATTTACCCTATTTAGAGTATCACTTTTGCTTGAAGTGCGTTGGTTAAACTAAAGAAGTACAAAATCTGATATCAAACACTAGGCGGCACTTGAAGCAAAGGAAGTAACAGATTTAATAGACATTATGGACCATATCTGCTACAATTGGTAGCACAAAATCTGAGTGGCTGCAAACTCGTCCAAATTTTACTCTGTTTAGTGTTACTGCAATGGCGGCTAGATAACAATACGTATGCTGGATTATCCTCAATTTTAACAATACCAAATGATGGAAAAAAAATCCATAATAATGCAGTTTAGGATTTTGTACGAGAGTATATGAAAGTAGAATTTTGAATGTTTAGTTGTAGTGTTATTCGTACTTTGCAATATAAATGATTGAATTGAATAGATATATGGATGGCTGAATAAAGTATACAGAATATTCGACTATATATGAAAAGACAGCTGTATAAATCAAACCCAAATAAATGGAAATAGATTACGAAATTTAATATTTTGATATAAGAACTTAATTGTTGTAGAGTCAATGGTTGGAAAGTCAGAGTTTTTTTTTTTCGTTTCGTATAGGAAATTTATATGATTCTCAGGAAATGTTGATATGCGAAATATTTTTTTAATTGAATTCGGTGAAGGATGTAACGAATATGTAAAATTATGCCTATGGCCATGTCTGGTCATATTTACATATGAGTTAGGTTCCTTGACAATTCGTTGAATCATTCGTAATTGTGATCTTCACTACCGACCGGGAATACCTTTGAAACATGAAATGTGTCAAAGTCTCTATTGGAGGTGTAAAATCAAAAAAAAAATTTATCAAAACTTGAACCACACTTTTCAAATTATCAAAAAAATCTTCGAATTTCTGATACGTAAAATCTTCTTAGAAACAGCGGAAAAAGTAATAAAAGTAATAAAAACCAACGACAAGAATAAACGATAAGCTCTCGTTGGTAAAAAATATGGAAAAGTGAAAGATTTTTTGTCGAATACTACGAAATAAACAATTGAACTAACAATTGATACACGTGTACAACTTTTCATGCTGATTTCCATTCCCGATTACTTTCTGGAAAATATTTCCGTCAAAACAGGCCGTTTCCGAGGCTATTGTTCATAAATGTTAGCCTAAGAGTTTAAATTTGTATTTTTATTTCTCTTATGAACTGAACATGCAATCGTAACAGCTTCGAGCAGTCTAATCTGTTCTGACAAAGGTCGGTTTACCACTTACTGAGTGTCACTTAGTCGTAATAAACTCGATTCCCGTCATCATGAGTTTATCGAGGCTGATAAATTTACCTCTCACAGATAAACTAATCTCTATGAACTTATTGTAGCGTCGAGGTTAGTTTTTTTTTCGGCCACTTTATCAGTCTCGTTAAAACTCTGACGGGAATACACCCGTAATCTCTAGTATCCGCTAATTGAAAAAGAATGCGATCAGATATAAACAAAAACAAAATGCACAATCTTATCGCAATGATGAATTTGCAGTATAACTGAACATATAATCTAAAATCCGTGTGCTGTTATTTCGAATACTGTTACGATGTTACCGGTGCGACGTAATGGTGTTATATAAATTACAAACGACGTACGCCACAAAATGACTAATACAACAACAATATTTTTGGCTTAGTTTCTGGAAGATCCATCCTAACCCAAAGACTGTTTTGGGAATTTTAATTCTGAAAATTCGGAATAACTCCGAATAAGTTCCGAAATACTCCGGAAAATATTTGGAGAATAAGACTGAATATTTGGCAAGCTCTGTCGGACAGCAAAAACCGTGTTTAAAAAAATGAAGTAAAAGATTTCAGATCAATATATCTTGTAAATATACTTCGATCAGATGAAATAATAGAAAATCTGTTGATATGCTTACCCACATACCATTTCTCTGTTTGGTATAACGTAACCGCTAAGTAAAATTTCACTAAATTTACAACTTATGCAGTAACACACAGTGTCAACCAATTTGGTTGAACCACACGATTACTAAATCAAATAATAATCCCAAAAAAATAAGAGAAATTAAATTCCGTTGTTGATAGCTGCGGTTAATTTAAATATCAATAATATTACGAAACGGGGCACAAAAGAAGAAAAAAAACTGTAATTCACATAACATGCGAATTAAGACCTCCTGGAGGTGAGAAAAACACTTGAATACTTCTAAGTATCTGGCGCAACAATGTGACTACTTTTTTATTGCGATCCGAACTGTATAATATTCCGAAAAATGTATTTTCTAAGTTCACACCAACACTTTACATTGACAAAAGGTTGTTGGTAAGTAATCAATAAGTTTTCGGAATCTGACCTCAAAAACGTTTTCACAATAGGTTAAGTAGTTTCGAATGCCCGCATACAGAAATGTACGCAGAGGAAAGATGAAAAAAAAATCAAAATCTTGAAAACAATCCATTCATCAGATACAAGGGAAATAATTTTTTTTTTGCGCGTACTCGTTTTGTGGAAAAATATGAGATGGATGCGAGACAACAATAAGGGTTTCAGAAATGAATGTTGATCAATCGACCACCCTGCAAATAAGAGCATGGGTATTTTTCTTATTATGTGTCGGAAAGTTCAACGCCATCATTCGGTTATCGTTCAACGCCTTGCGTGCCATAACTTTGTAATAATTAGAGCGAGAACCGAGAAGAGCTTAGACATATACGCCGTTTTGAATAACATACCATCAAGCGATCTGCTGTGAAATATTCGAAATGTGAAGTCGAATTTCCAGTTGTAGAACTGGCGTGAGAAAAGCAAAAATTGAAAATACCGAAACACTAAAACATTACCATTCGTGCATCCATCATTAACAGCCCTCGTAGGAATTAAATCGTAATTAAATGTATCGAAATTTCCCCTGCAATCATTTTTTGTAAAATGCATACACATCGAAACAGTCATCAATAGTAAGTTATTCGAAAGAACTTAAACAATATTGAACGAACCGCTCACAATGCTATAGAGAGGTGATTCAGTTCAATTCACGTTGCATGTTGTGTATCGTATTCGTATGTAAAAAACCAAACCACAAAGCAAATGATGTGAACAATGTTTTCCAATTGTTTTATTGTTGATCTCAATAGGAAATTAAAGTTTCAGGAGGGTCGTGCATGGTTTGTTGAAGTGTTTGTTATTTAATTTTTGAAACAAAGGGACATTAGAAGTAACATTTTTTCCAACAATAGCCAAAGCACTTTTTACAACGCTAACGTGCAACATATAGAGTCCTTAAGTCGGTTTGTTACTTTTTTTGTTTTATTGTTTTGTTGTGGTTTTCCTTTATACGATGGAAATGTGTACGAAAATTAATAATTTATTGAGAGACCTTTGTGTCGGGTCCATTCTATTGCTTTGATAAGTGTATGTCGACATATTTTCCGCAGAGATTTGGTTGGTTACCTAAAATTTTTCTCGCTTTTTATGTTTCCCTTTGGATAATAATAAAAAAAATTACAAAACGTTGACTGACGGTCTGAGTGGCCAGAACGAATTTGGGAAGCAACTCTCACACACGCAAAAATATAGGGACCTATGGGACATAACTATAAATCATTTCAGGCTATTTCGACACGACGGCCTTGTGTGGATGTGATGGGGTGTCCAATTTTATTATGAAAATATTACCTTTCAATCAGAGCTAGCTTTTTTCAATCTACATTCTAATATTGTCCTCTTTTGTTGAACAGTTTACCCTTTCGAAAATAAAGTGACTGATCTACCCATACCTAATAGACGATGTAAGAGATTTTTGTTATTTCAATGCAATACAAAATGGAAGGAATAGAAGAACTAGAATATCTAGATTTCAGACGATCAATTTAGAACTTTTGAAAGAAAACATTACACTGTGATGGTGACTCGGTCCTCACCGATAAAAAAAAAATGCAACTGGCAAAACCTTTTACTAGAGGGCAGACGATTCGATTATTTTTCAATTTTAACATTCCACATAATGACCAATGACGCACTATGTGCAGCAAAGAATATTACATTGTTAACAATTGGTGCTTTTCCGAATTTGCACAGTAAAAGAGTACATGACTCGTGTATGATCAACTGTACACGCAAAAAAATCAAATTTCGGATGTACGTTCAAGTTGTGCAAAATCTACATTTTAGACGTACATTCTACGTACTAGACGTAGAGAATCTCTACTAGAGATGTACGTATAAGACGAAAAATGTACAGATAGAACGTTAAATGTACGGATAACTAAACCATTGGTCTCATCGTCGAAATGTACGTATTAGCCGTAACATGATTTACGTTTAAGACGTAGGATGGTGTACATGTAAGACGTACAATTATATTTGGTTTGGTGTTGATGTGAAAAGTTATTTCTGAATAGTTTCACAAATTTGATTTAAATATTCATTTCAATTATTGTTGTATTGCTCGTCTGGTAATATTGAATTTGTAAGCTGTTGAAATGCTTTGATTCGCCCAATGTTAAAAAAAATTTCGACGTAAAGATGTAACGTGATTTTAACGTTCATTTTAATATTACCGCGGAAAATCAACTTCTTACCAGTAGAACCATTAGAGTTCGATCGAATCAATCCGTGGTTTTTATTGACACTTCATCCAAGAAAAAGAGATTCGTATGAAAAGGAATTCTATTATTTCATTTTATCACTATTTAATTTTGAGCTCTGGTCTTTGATGAGACCATTATACTTTCACAAGTTTCTGATCGAATCGGAGACACTCAGGACTTTGTTTTGTATAAAGTAATCAATATCACATCTGTAAAGGACGAAATATTGTAATAATAATAAAAAATACTTAAGCGAAATTTCCATTATACATTTTATTTGTACATTGTACGGATAACTCAACCATTAGTCTCATCGTCGAAATGTACGTTTTATCCTTACGACTTTTTTTTGCGTGTACGATTGAGCTATAGAATGTTCAATATAGATCTGAATGATCTCCTGCTCGGCTGAGCAGTAATTTATTTTATTTCTTTTGGTGCTATCCCGACACAAATAAGATTTTCAGCTGGGCTGACCACTTTTTTAAGGTACCTGTGTGTACTTCTAAAATAATTGAAATATTAATGGTGTGGAGGCACCATCAGCATGCCTCCACACCATTAATGTTACCAAGTGACAATTTGCAGGAAAAACAAGGCATCAGAACAGTCGGAGTGTTTTCTGCGACTTAGCCCCATACGACCCGTAATCCTATTTCGTCCGTAACCATAATACGTCCGTAGCCGTAATACGCCCGGAACCCTAATACGTCTACAACCCTCTAATGCGTCTGTTACCAAAATGCAAGTCAAGTTGGGCATGGTCAAATTTACTGAAAGTGTTCATTTTTAAAATTGCGCATAGCGCAATTACGAAAGCCCGTACGAAGTACCTCTCAAATAAAACCAGCAATTTACGATATTATTTTAGAAAAACAAAATTTTTTGCCAAATTTCTATTGGGTATTCAATTATCTCTCAAATGAAACAAAAACTAGCAAAGTCGGATGAGATTTACTCGATTTATGTGCAAAAAACACTTAGGGCCGAGTACCGGCCTTAGTCCAAGGGACCAAATTAGAAACTTTTTTCGACAAGTTCTTTTCGGTATTCATCTACCTTCCATAAAAAACTAAATCTGGCAAAATCGGATGAGATTTACTCGATTTATGTGGAAAAAACACTTAGGGCCGAGTAACGACCTTTGAACCCTTCCAACAAGCTCGCGTTGCATCCTACACAAAAACAATGTTCAGCAACTTTGTTCTACTCGTCAATACCTTTCATTTGATATATCACAAGCAGCTATTGCGTGCATGTTTCGGTAGATATCGTCGAAAGACTGAAAAACACCTATAGGGCCCTAGCTCTGGAGGGGCCGACCCTACCATGCCCATTTTCGAACTTGACCTTACCTTTGTCGATACCAATCGGGGAAAAAAAGAATTTTGAAAAAAGGTTGTGATTTGCTCAAGCTAGAGGGGTCACAGACGGACGGATTGCGGATTCGTCATCTATGAACATAACCAAATCCTTTGCCCTTACTGTCTGCTTCCAATTCGACGTGTTACAAGCGGCAAAAAAAAAAAAAAATAAATAAATAAATAAAAAATCAGAGGCACTAAACTGGTAATTGTCGAAAATTCGTAGTACAAAATTAAACTCTCTTTTTTGAAGTATGTACAACAGATTGCAAAAAAATCTTCTACTTCATTAGTTTTAACCATCGACAGTTTACTATAAATGTCTACACAAAACTCATTGCTAATAGATATCAGTGTTGATAGTAAATAACTAGCTGTCCGCAAAAACGCATTTCCAACCTATTTGATATTCAACCTACAGATTTTTATATGATATCCAACACTGTTCGACGAATATCGAAAGCCAAAATATCAAAAGTCTTGTTCACAAAAAAATAACATTTTGCTTTTCTTTCTATTATACCAGCATCCATTTACAGAAAGTAATGTATTCGGCTTTGTGTGCAAATAATCTTCATCATATAGTCATTATTGCTACTATTTAACATTGTTCGATTGAATGGACAAAACTGACAAATTGGTTATGGGTCTTATATGTAGCTATTATTTGCCTCGACAAACATTTCTTCTTTTTCTTCTTCTCCGTTTTTTTTCCATTCAATAAAAGAAAAATAAGAAGAAAAAGAATGTTTCGTTAATATTTATAATATTTAACTTCATCTTTTTTCCATTTGAACATAAATTTGGTGACAGGACAGAGTGATGATCTGTGTGAATTGTTATTCACTGCCCGTTCTTTTGATGAATGTTTTATAAATTAATGTTCGTTCAGCTATGAACACACTTTTACATTAACATAATATTTATTTACTGTCATCAAGTGGAGAGTAAGACCAGGTGGTGATTTTGATTGGTTATGACTTTTTAGTGAAAGACTTTCAATATGGAATACTTTTGGCCCTCTGGGAAGTACTTACGATTTATTTGATGATGTCATGTTATAAGTAATATTACGATTATCACTGAATCATAAATGAAATTTCGTACTTCCTTGGACGGTTCCAGATTTATTCCAAACCTTTGAAATCTGAGTTGTTTAGAACTTCAAACCATTGACCAGCTATCAAACAAAAAGTTTCAGAAAAATATTGGTTTAAACGATGGAAATAAAAGATTTTGTATCTGACTTTATGTGATTTAACAAAAGAAGTAATAGATCTGATGATGATGTATATGGCGAAAAACACAATTTTGATCTGGCACTTTCTGCTTTTGTACGTTTTGAGGGTCGTAAATAGGGTTACGTTAGTAAGTCTATATTGCAGTGAAGGAAACATTTCATCATTCATGTCTGAACCGACCAGGAAATTAACTGAGAAGATGACATCATTTTTAACATTATGATCATGACGCAATGAGGAACTGATATGTGGGCTTTCGATCCATAGATAAACATTTTTGACTCACAAAAACAAAACAAATTTCCCAACGAATTCTAATAAATTGCCAAATATTCTTCAGTTCCTACAGCCTCATAAATTTTAAAGGCTGCACAATATTTGAAGAAAATATTTTTCTTTTTATTTGAAATGATCTTTTAATGTTTGAATATAATAACCCCATTTGCCATTGTTTGGTTTAATAACTTTTTTAAGTACCTTACCTGGTTACATTGAAAAACAAGGCTCGCTATTCTATCCCTTTATCGCTTCTTTTCTATCCGTATACATATATTATGTGATCTCCAGAACAACTACTACATTCGACAAACGCAAAGAAGGAGCTTAACATTTATTAAAAAATATTCACAATTCCGTACCGCAAACGAAATATTTTTGCGAATTACCGACAACATCAACAATAAAGTCAGTAAAAAAAAAGTTTTTTTTTGTGTGTGTTCTGATCAGACACTGTGATTTGTAAGATATGAGCAAAAGCGTAAGTATATAAAACATGTACGCACAAAGTGAGGGTTATTTACTGAACTAGAAACGTACTTTTTTAGTCAAGGAAAAAAAATGAAAATAAAAAATAAATATCACCCGGATAATTACTTTAAATCCTCGTTTTTATGTGTACCGCTTTTTCTTTAGACTTTCATTTCATGGAAATTCAATACGGTTCCTATTCTTTTCGTTTGTCGACATATTCATATCTGCACTTAAATTCCGCTTTACAATTCGAGATCTAAATGCATTAGATTCTATGCTGTTAAGACGTAATTGCATATAGATTTCAATACGTAAATTGGTTCAGACACGAATGTTTATATTGATGAAAAATCTTCACGACCGACGTTTTCGCCGTTGTCTAATTTCTGTGTGAAACGTTGGGCCGACTTTTTATTATTATTCCTCTCAGTAATTTTCAGTGCAATCTGCTAATGTTCCCCTCATCAAAACAAAATTATCTTCAATATAACGTTTAGTTATTCTTCTCATCTAAATGTTAACAATGCAACTGACTATCTGATTTTTCCTAACTTTTTTATATTTTGAATCGAATAAACACACACATCAGATCTGTGCAAAAATGAATAGAAATTCAGGTAGATGGAAATCGACGAGGGGAATATTATTTACCGAACAAAAAAGTAGAGTATGTGCAATGTGTTTATTCGTGAACTGTAATGGCAAATGGCTGGACTCTGTCTAAACGTTAGCATAATGCAGCGTTTGGTATTTGAAAGCAAATTTCGAATTTGAATAAAAATGACTGGTTGAAGTATGATAAAAAAAAGGAAAAGAAAATCACTTTTAACACCCTTAATTTCACTACCATTCACAGACATACAACGGCAACAAAATGAAACTTTATACAAATTTCTTTCGATGAAATTTTCTAAAAAAAACGTCTTCTTTCCATTGCATTGATTGAAGATAATTTGTAGCCCCAGGTTATCAACAATTTCAAATATTTTCATGTTTGCTGCTCGTTGAATCGTGAACATTTTTCACTTTCGGTTAATTTGTGCACGGGTAAGTCTATAAGAAATTGGTAAACATTTCAGCTCTGTATTTACACAGTCGATGCAATCAGCGCATTTATGCATTTATACGAGAAATTATTCGATTAATTTAATATCCGAATTGATTGCTACACTGGCGTCATATAATTTTAAAAACTAAAAAATCGACATCTTTGGCACCGATTTTGGTAATCGGACGGAAACTTAAGTCAAAAACTATAAAAAAAAACAAGTTGGGCACTTGAGACAAAGGCAAAACAATTTACCTTGAGACTCAATATAGTTCAAGCTTTCGTGGTATGCCAAGATCAAATTCGAATGTTGTTAAAATTGAGTTTGATTTCGAATTTAAAATATTTATGTTGCATTCGACACTCATAAATAAAAAAGTATAGCGTAATGCAGGGCCGTACTACAATTACAATAAGAGTGGATCGGTCACGTGGCATACACACAAATATTTGCTTGAACGATAGATTATTTTGTGACATTTTTATAATCGTTTTTCAATGTCATTTTTGGAACGTATGGTTTGGTTTGTTATGACAGTGAAGCATTAGGTTCTGAGAAAAACGGTTAAAATAAGGTAATTTGAAGGGAGGTAGGCGAGATTCGTACGATTCATTTTAATTTATCCAGAACGTTATTTTAAGCATCTCAATTCATATTTGATTTTTGTCTCAAAATTATAAAATATTTTCTATGACTTTCAGTTACCTTTACGTCTTTATATCACTGTTTGTGGCTGTGGTTTGTGGACGCTTGCATGGAAAATATAATACGTACCTATTACCTACGGAAAAATTGGCTTACTCACTTTGGGGGAATATAACCCTCACCTTCGGCTCTGGATACCAATCTTTCTCCAAACATACTGTGCAATTGATAAAGTGTTCGAACATTACAAGAAAATCCTCTGATGACTTAAAAAGTTTTCTTTCACATCTCACTTTAAAATTGAACAACTTATCCTGAACAAATAATGGATGAGACATATGTATAGGGCTCCCAGTTCCGGGTTCGAACAGTTGAGGCTCACAATTATGTTATAACGAAATGGAACACCCTGCCTTTTATCAAATACGAAAAGGCGAATTCGATTTAATTGAGATGTTAGATTCCGTCTTCAGTGCAAAACTACTAGAAATTTTTAGATAATCAATACGATTGAGTAGTGAAGACTTGACGATCGTCGGCTTACAAGGAATTATCAGCTCGATATGTTGTGATATTTCCACGCAAAAATTTAACATTCTTTCAACCAACGCACTTCAAGCAAAAGTGCTATTAATGACAGCTGCCAAATAGAGTACTATTTTGTATGAAATTTTATGCGTACTCTTTTTACAGTGTAAAATTTTGTATGAAACACTGTCAAGTTTCAGTACCCTATTTAGAGTACCACTTTTGCTTGAAGTGTGTTGTTTCAACTGTAAAAATGCAATTGAAAGCCATCAACCTCATATACAGCTTAGCTAGTGCAATTCAATCTCTAAGTCTTAAACGATTGATAAAATACAATTTTTTGTTTAATCGTTGTCAATTATGGAACAAAAGACAAGATGTTATATCATTCTTCGAATTTTCTCGTTTCCAAGGTAAATAAATCAGTTGAAAGGTTATTCTGCGTTTTTTGCATACAAGAAATACTTTTTCCTTGAAATAAATGTTCATGGACTTGAACGTGAAAAACTGGATCGATTGAGTGCAAAAAACGATCGGTGGAAGGACTGTCGATCCTAATACAAAATTGTGAACATAAAAAGGTATTTGTTGCTATCGAAAATTTAAAGTAATTTATTTTTTTTGTGTTGGATAGATAAGCCTTATAAAAACAGCACCAAGCAAGTGGTGCAAAAATAATTCTTTTTGAGTTTGAAAACGGTCACTATGCAGTCATAATAATTGTAAAGCATCTAAATAATCCGTTATGCTCTATAAAACTCGCCTCCACATTTACAACAATCGTTTCTTGGTTTAATTATAAGCGAATAGCTTTAAAGTTATTTAACTTTTTTTTCTCCATATTGAAATACAAATGCACTTAGACTTGATTCGGTTTCTAGAATAATTATAGTGTTTCGATGGTTTAAATATCAGTAAATTAACGTCGTCGGCATTAGATAATTCATATATACAACTTATTTGTTATATCATTCAGATTAAATGGTTTTTTTGCATTTGAATAGATGCATGGAATCTGGTTGTTTTCGTTAAACGAATGCATTTTGCTCGCCTGGCTATGATTTTTTTTTACATGAAACAATATGACCAATAATTATGCCTCAAAGGTAGTTTATATGACAATGCAGTCATAGATCAAGATATTCAGTATGGTTGGCTTTGTAATCACATTATGTTACCGAATTACGCTATTTCCCTCAACCACTCGATTGCTTAATCAACAACAGAATTATTAAATCTATTACTTCATCTGTGTGTATTGTTTGTTACGAAATCTATCAGCACTTTTTTACTACACATTACTACCCCGGACACAGTTGCATTGATGGTAATCAAAGAGACGACAATTTAGCACGTCGAGGCAGCGAAACCACCAGTCTTAGGACTCACCTACATGACGCAAAGAGACGCTATCAGAAAATTCTATAAAGAAATACATGGAGAACAATGGGAAAATCTCACTAACTGCATTCATAGCAGAGACATAACTGATGGCCCAAAGCTTAAAAACACTATTTTCTTGCTTAATAAATCAAGAGAAGAACGAAGGCTTATCATCGGTGCTATAACCGGTCACTGTAAAATGAACAAACATCTGCACAGAATGGGACTCACAGAATCGGAGGTTTGCTGGAGATGCGGTGTAGATTGTCCAGCTACCACGAACACACGGATTGCTATTTTTGGATACCACACATTATAAAAACATTTATCTCCTGTAATGTCATAATATTCACAATTTGAGTGTCACTTTTAGAATCAAAATGGGCTAGATTTAAACACGTCATTCACAGAACGTACGTTTATTAACTGAAAATTTCGATAAATGGTTATTGTGCCACCGAGAATTGAAATACGACTCTTTTCAACATTCATTTTAGTGTTGTAAAGTGACTTATTTCAGCACCCGTTTGATGTGATATTACAACACTCAAAGCAGTGTTGTAATGGAATTTGTATGAGTTTTTACAGCATTCGTTTGAGAAAATGCAAAGCAATGTGATCGATCAAATTTGAAGAGTGATTGTTTACAATGAAAATTATGATTTTTTGTGCTCTTGTCTATTTCAATTCTCGGTTGGCACAAAGCATGATGTGTTACACGTATTGTAATGAGATTTTTTCAGCACTAGACCCAAGTTTTCCTTACGAGCGGAGCACTTACTTGTAACACAACATACTATTTGCGCACGGCTAACTTCGATAATTTCACATTTATTCACGGAAAACTTCGATAATTTCTCATTTATTCACTGAAAATTGACAAATTCGTGACAGTATACTAGATGTGTGTTTTATTTGTGGGGAATATGAATGAGTTCAGAACGTTCATGGCGTGTTTATGTTTCAGTTTGATTTTTGAAATTTGTTTTTTATGGTGATTATGACATCACAGGAGATAAAACCTTGTTCCTAACACGGTAGTAAATGGGGGTTTTCCGCACACGATGTGTTGCCGAACTCGCTTCGCTCGTATCGGCAATCTCACATCTAGTGCGCAAAACAATCCCATTTACTACCTTATTATGAAAATAGCTAATATCAGTACTGAGAATAAATTCACCGAAACAACAATATTCACACTTTACACGAATACTCTACTTTTCTTCTTTTAATCCCAAGTTATGTAAATGAATACTACATAGCTAGGAACAATATTCGAGCGAATTTTGTTGATCCGAGGCGTAGTGATAAATTATTTTGAAACGTTTCTCGCGGCCACCACTGCGCCTAAATACAAATGGGCTCCCCTGCATAGCACTACCCACTTTTAGCTCACAATACAAGACATTATGATGTTCTTCCTGCCTAGATAAGAAAACAACACAAACGCACATACCGTACTCATATAACGGGAAACTATGGAAAAGAAAGCCACACTCTCATCAGAGTTCTAGTGATATTCGATGAAGGTATTACGCTTAAATGAATTTAATATTTCAAATTTATTTACAAAAAAAAAATCTTTTACCATAATCTAAGCACAAAAGGAATAATAAAATAATTATTTCTTTAATAGTGTAGCACCGCACATGTTTCCAGTTCCAACAAAAGTATAACGTTTCCAGATAGAGAAGCAAAAAAATAATGTTATGATGATGATGTTGTTATCTTGAGAAGGTGAAAAGGCAAAATTGTATGCTAGAAAGTCAGTGAAGTGGTTCTGCAATTTTAGCAACAACAAAATTCAGTCTCGAAACCAATTATGTCAGCTTGATTGATTCTATGGGAAAGGAAGAATTTTCTTTCATTTATGTTTTATCATATTTCTTTCTTGCAACAAACCTTTTTTGTCTTTAAAATTCAGTGATGCTGTTCGTTGGAACAAAATTATTTAATTTAAAATCGTTCTGAAGCGATGCACTATACACTTCCACAAAGCAATTTTCGCCAACGTTACCTTCACTGTACGGCTAAAAATAGTCAATTGTTTGAGGTTTTATGTGATTTGTTTTCTCCCTGGGGTGTTTGTCAACGGTTGCATAAACCCATCGAACATAAACCAAACCCATAAGGCATTTTGTATAATTTTAATCCACCCTTAGCAGTTATGGCCAACTTATGAAGGGGTCGTCGTCTCTTAAATTATATGCGTTCGATACTATTCCATGCAATGTGTGTATATAATATTTATGTGCGTGGCATACTGGTGGTACCTCAATGTATATACTCCGGTATGACACTGACGCAATCAAATGTGTGTAGTGAACACTTGAAAACAGTTGTTCGTTATATGCTTTTTAACGTCATCAGTCATCTATTTAACATTGATTTTAGGATGGTCATTGAGTGACAATGGCGAAATGTTCTGTATGTAGTTTGCAGATCATATTAGAGCGATGTGTGTTTATAATTTAAATTTGTAGCTCCCTTTTCCGAATGAAAATGTTACCATTTTTTTTATAAATCCCATTCAAGCCGTTTGGTATTAACCAACTGAAGAGGAGAAGAGCACATCAATCATTCAAGCAGTTTCCCTAGTTTTGGTTGCATAAAGTACGATTAATTTTTAAGAATTTTCAACCATTTTTTCACTGCACTTTTTAGGGTATAGGACTGAGAGTCGTAAAGTCTAAAAAATTCTACCTTCCCAAGTTACGATTTTTTCTTCAACATATCTGAATATGGTCGGATGTATTCCGATCGTTCCTTTTTAATAACTTGGTTTATTCCTTTGAATTTTTGTGTGATTGGACTCGTACAAAGTATGACAAGGTTTATGTGTTTATCGTTAAGCCCAGTACAAATTTTTGAACAATGAAAATTCTTCATACAAAATGACATTTCGTTAGCACTTTTCAGAATTCTGTCAAATGGGTGAACGTGATTTTTTTATTCTTCTGTCCTTTTTCAGACATTTTTCACGAACTATTTGCTCATTTGCGTAGTTGTAACATTGTGAATTGGAATTAAATTTGATCATTTTGTGTGTCTAACTTGATCCACAAGTTTATTTTGCCGTCATGCGGACATATTTGACATTTCAAAAATGAACCGCTCCTGCCTGATTTATTATACTCCGCCGTGGTGAAGCGGTACATTATATCCCCTAAAAACCTGTGCGTCCACCTCTACGCAATAAACACATACTGAACGAGCTAATATTAATCTGTGGCATAAACACTTCGTGCGGGTCTTTTTTTGAGATTTGATTGCACAACCGTGTGTGACATTGACGATTTTGTGTGACAAGAACGTCTTATATTTCAAGATTGGTTATCATTTATTTATCGCATAGAATACGACACGTTGTATACATGGCTTTGTGCTGAATAAAAAAAAACGAATTGTTCTTTTTGTAATCGGAAACAGAACTTTTCACTTTTTAATAAAGAAAGTTTTAGAATTTGGGATAGATTTGGAATATATGTGAACGACAACTTTTTCTTCTTCCTATTGTAATATCGTACGCCGGATATAGAACAGAACTTTATCGTCTATTAATAAATAAATGAAAATTTATTTAAGTATATGATTCTGAATGTATGCTTGAAAGAACCGGAAAAATGTATGATATTTTCACCCCTAAAATTCGTTTCATTTTTTTGATATTATTGTTTATTGCGCTGTAGTGCAAGTGCTACGATTCGTACAACATTTATATGGACGAAAATGTTAAACGCACTTGAGAATACCGTGAATACTATTTTCTAATAACTCATCACACACAATAAGTGACATAATGTGTGGAATTCAAAACGAAAATATTAATAAATACGACGGCTGTGTAGGGATGTGGATGCATTATGAATTATTAATTTTTCGTTATTAATTTAATGAAATAGTTCAGTTTAAAGTTAAAGTTTAAAGTGCGGGGAGATTGAACCTTTTGCAAACGGTTTAAGTGGCGTGCTACAGTTTTTGTAAGTTTTCCTATGCTCATAACAACTTATTGTAGTTTCACATTGAATTTCCCAAGCGGTAATTTTGCATTAAGCTGTCAGCGGACTTACATCGTTTAGCACTCCGTTTAAGAGTGAACAATTGAAGCTCCTACTACTTTCCATTGTTAGAACGTAAACGGAGAGCTAAACGGTGTAAGTCCGCTGGCAGCCGTACATTTTCGCGTATCACACGTTTTGAAATCAAATGTTCCGAGCTTAGGTCGCCGGTGCATCAAGATATTGGGCATATTAATCAGCTATTTTCTTAATGAATCGCACCCCACTGCAGCTGCAGACACAAAAATCATTAAATATCTTTAATATCATTAAATCCATTACAAATCCAATGACCTCGGCTACGCCTCGGATCACAAAAAACGAACGCAAACTCAACTCAACTTTTTATCTGCTTATCCCTAGTCATGTAAAATACCATTCTCATCAAGCCAAGGCGACAATGGGACTTGATACAAAATGCTCTAGGAACAATGTATCCATTTTCACACTTACAAGTCTAGCGAATCATAATCGAAATGAAATTTTAATTCATCACTGTATATTACTGTAAAAGGCAAAGCCATACGATAAATAAATAACTAAATCACTATCCTTGCAGACTCGTGGCGGTCTGTGGTTGAGCCACCAGAAAAGCTAAATAGTAGGCTTTTCTGTCTTATACGATGTGAACTTAGGAAAGTTTTTTGAACGGTTTTTAATTCGTCTATAGATGTGAAGTGCAATGTATCTACAATTATTTGTTGAAGTTGCTAAGCCAAAAGATTAACCGATTATATTGGTTAACATCAACGCACTTCAAGCAAAAGTGTTTTAAATGACAGCTGTCAAGTACTATTTTGTATGAAATGCTATCCCCACACTTTTTACAGTGTAAAATTTTGTATGGAGCACTGTCAAGTTGACCAATGTTTCGATTTTTTTCTGGAGTTTGAAACAAAATCTTTTATTTCATGATTTTTAGCATACACCACCATGTTCTGAAAATCCGTCAGATTTAAAGTCGAGCAAGCAGTGTAATGTGTGAAATAAATACATTTGAAGATGGTAACGCATAGACTTATAACTCTAAATTCAAAGTAAGCTCTTCATATCGTTTCGTATTCGATAGAAATTTGCCGAGAATTTGTCAATAATTATTCAATCGCTTTCGTTTTGGCTGGCATTGACCATTTTGGACTCAACTCAGCCGAATAATAACTTAAGCTCAACCTGGCGCAATGCAGACATAATCCTCGATTAGATGGACACTGTTATTGCTGTAGTCACTTCTTAGCAATATATAAGTTCATTGCGATGACCATACAGTCATGTTTTGGTCATGTACGTCCTTTGCACATTATAAATGTGTATCCTTGCTCAGGCTGGACTGGAACAAGGTAGTAGAGTTATTTTCTATTGTTGAAAAAACCTCTTCTATGTGTGGTCGTTCAAAATAACTATAACCACAATTTATAACTGTTTTTCATACTTATTAGGATAATACCATAATCTCACCACAGAAAATAATATGTTCTCCAACTCAGCAGAAGTCAATTAATTCCTTTTTCTTCTCCGATATGACTTTAAACAATGATTGGGCACGTGTAGACAGGGGCGCCGACTTCTAGGTGGCGTTGGGTGCTTAAGCACCCGACACCAAGATTCGTTGGGTGCGTAGCACCCAACAGATATTTGATATTTTTCTTAATTAAATAAACTAACATTATTGCCACTGTTTCTGAATTGAAACAAAAAAAGCCTTCAGACATTTTTCGGACCTTCGCAAGCAATAATAATAACGTTTCTGTGTGAGTTGTCTGGAATTGTAGTTTTTGTATTAGTTTTGTCTTAGCTTGGTGTTCCACTTCAGCACTTTCCTAATGTAGAACCGAGAAGAAATGTGCAGAAATAGTCATCCATATTACAGACGATATGTTTAAAAATAAAATCATACGAGGAATATGACAAAGGCTATGAAGAATACTTTTGTAGAAATAGTCATTTACGTCACAAGGACAAAGGCCCGAAAGTACTTTTCCATGTGACGTATTGAGTTTTTCATGCTTGCTATGGGAACCGAAAGTAGAAAAATGTTTACTTTCGCCCCTCAAAATTGACATTTTTACTTTCGGTTCCCATAGCAAGCATGAAAAAGAAATAGTATGTCAGGACTTTTGGTCAGGGCGAGGGCGACCTGGATTGGGTACGAGTACGACTTGTAAGTATAAGCTGAAACCTGAAATGTTAACTTTTTGACTTGTTGTCAAAATGGAAGTCAACCTGAAACTACTTTCGAGCCAACCTGATTTTTTCAGGTCAGTTTCATTTTCTTTAACCGGAAACACAGGGTGGCGTTAAGATCAGGTAAATGAGATTCCGATTCAAGTTTTACTTTACCTGAACCACTCCGACCATTAGACGACAGTTGTATAAAAAATGGAAAACATGCATACGAGCAATTTTTCTCTAATGTCGATATACATGTCCAGAATAGAGATGAAAAACCGGAAATTTCAATTCAAATTTTCCACCAAAATATTATGTAAAATGAAGCTAGATTGTCAAAAGAAGGCTTGAACAAAAGTAAGTGAATAAAAGTAATTGCAATACGATCACTTCATTTTAGTTTTTTGGCGAACCCTATCTATTTCGACGAATGTAGCCTTATTTTATGACGTTCTGCTGGAAAACTTGAGTTTTTGGTTCGGTTTAGACAGGCAATTTCTTAAAGGAAAACCTCTGTACGCACTCATGCGCCCTTTTGTTATAGTTTGTTCTTAGCTTTCTCGACTATATTATTACTACGATGGGAGAATACATATTTCTCTGTTAGATTTACAAATCACTGAGAACCAGGTCTTGCACTTTCTCTTGATATTAAATTAAGTTGCTAGATTCGCTATCGTGAAAATCACTGTACAGAGATCTCGCACCCAACAACCAAAACACAAGTCGGCGCCCCTGCGTGTAGATATTTCTTTCTTCTCAGGATTTAATAAACCTTCTCAGGATGATGGTTATGTGATGGTGATGATGATGTGGTGTTTAAACTTTAAAGAAGGGTGAACCTGTTTTAAAATGTACAATGTTAATTAACTTGACAAACCCATGATTTAGTAATACTGATGTGACCGCTGACTTTAGCCAAATTTTCGATTTTGAACGTTTTATTTTTCTCGAGAAAATTTTGGTTAAAAACCTTTGGTGATGGAGATTATCCGTTAAGAGTTTACCGAAACGTTTTTCTGTATTTTAATAGCATATATTCAAGTGGGAGATACATTTAATATAAATAACATATGTTCAGGTCATTACACACCTAAATATACACACCGTTCTAGCATTTCCGTTTCATTAGCATTTAAATAAATGATTTAAATTTGATCAAACAAGCATTTACCATATATCTTCTCTATCGTCACAACCTCTGTTTGTTTTTTTAAATTTTCATCTCCACAATCATGCACAGTAAAATACACCTAATTTCCATGTCGTATATATATAGTGCACATTTTGCACGCACAATAAAAATGCACTTCAACCCCTCATTTATACAATTATAACTAAGGTTTTCACTCTGTTTACAATGGGGGAGAAATTATGATAAAGTTGATGGCTAAAACAATTTATTTAAAGAGTTTTATTAGTCGCATCCATATGTTGGCTCGGTTACATTTTATGTACAATGTTTAAAGTGAAGGTGTTAGGATTTGTTTCCGGATGAACTGGTGAATATTGATGATATAAATTTCATTTTTTTCCTCCTAATTATGTCAATTGCAGAGATGACATATGGCCATTTAATTGGGTGGATATGAAACGTGGGAATTCGATGGGATGATAATTTTATTTTATCTGAATTCCGGTACATATGGGATTGTATCTTCGCGAGGGGTTTATGTGGGAAATAAAATTGATGAGATGTGTTTCATTGAATGAGATAATGAGTAATTACAATAAACAATATGAGCAACAGAAGGTTTCGCCTATATTGCTCGTCCATCGTCGTATTCTATGTGTTTCACAATATTTTGTATAAAATTTCGTGAACAATTTTAAAACCAATCTTCGCAGTTGCATGCTTCAATATAGATTTTACCATTACATTTGCCGACTTCGGTAAACTTTCGGTAAATGTCACCTGTAGGTGAAAGCAAATTAACGCGCTATTGCTTATTCTCATCAGAAATACGTTTTACTGTAAAAATTTACCGATTTCGGTACATTTTTCAGTAAATTGCAATTATATTAGCGTTAATTTATATGCTGTGACCTACAGGTGCTATTTACCAAATATTTACTGAGGTCAGTAAATATAATTTCCACTTCAGTATTGTAATAGTGAAATTTCTACAGCCTGCGGTCTACCAGTCTAACGTTTGAGATCTATAGTTTGTTGCTACTGGTCCTAATTAAACATTTTTGTGATATAATTGAGGTCTAAAGTCATTAATCGTACATTTCGTGTGACGAGTGTCACAAAACGTTGTGTCAACGCTCTCTATTTCAAAATATCGTTATGTCGAAAAATTCTCTATTTCGAAATGTTCTCTATTTCGAAATTTTTGACGGTCCATTGTAATTACGAGATAGAGAGCGGCGACAAGTACATTCCAGATATCTTTTTAGCCAAGTGGCTAAAGAGGGAAATAGACACATTTTTTCACGTCAACCAATGTGACGTAACTTCTACGAATTATTTGGAGTCTATTTGGAGTCATATGCAATATATTTTCAAGATCTCTAAAGTAACTAGTGTTCATCTAGAATTCTAGCACGAAAATTGCAAAGTTTGTATGTGATATTTTTGCGTGCATTGTGTTGAAGTTAGAAACGACCGTATCTTTTTTGCACAGCAAAATATATAACTAAAGAAGAAAAAGATAATTCCAGATAAACGATTCCTCCTTTAAAGATATAGGGCAGGTCCGTATCCAGCTGGGGCGCAGGGATGTTTAATTTTTTTAATTTTTTCCATACAAAACTTATTTTTGTGTTTTTTTGCGCCCCCTAGCGCTCCTCCTGCCTTTTGAGTCTGGCTACGGCCCTGATATAGGGAGTAAGAGCGAGCAATTTTGTCACCCATTTTTTTTTTAGTCGCTGTCCCAATTATATAAAATATAAAATATATTCGTTAAGAATGTTAAGAGTGGTCCATACGATTCGTAACTTTTAAGGGAACAATTGTCAAGTTACGAATTCTTAAATTGACGAGAATGGGCGCCCAGGTCGAGACTTACAGCTAAAATATTGACTATTTTGTCTGCTATTTTGGTAGAAGTAAAAATAACATGAAATGACACGTTTATTTACCTATCTTACTTAACACTTCGTATCTTCAATATAATTATTTACCTTTAACGTAACAACAAAGAGTACCGTCTGCCTACTGGTTTTTCTTATACTCTATTCCCTTTTGTGACGGTGTTAAAAATCCTCATAACTTTTAAGTTCATTTTGAGAGAAATTGCATTGTTGCTGTAACCAAAATATAATAAAAAAATTTTGCATTTCAGTTGAAAACTGAATTTTTTTTCTCTTCGATAAAGAAAGGTTCCAAATTTTTATAACTTTTCAGTTAATTTATTCAAACACTTTCAAAGATAAACAATCATTTAAGACGATCACTTAGGTCTGGTTGTTTTTTTGTTGTTGTATGGATCCTTGGTTAACGATACAATTGTTTGAGGGTATTGTATTGCTAACACAACATTGTTTGAACATCGTAACATAACAAATCAAATTTTATTACACTATTTCCTCAAAGAATAGCATGAGAAATGGGCATTACTTGCCAAAAAAAAGTGGAAGGTGAAATTCGTATTACTCATTCACATTTCGTACAACACATAAGTCACGTATTTATATTCGAAGTCCTCTTCTGTGTTAGATAATTTAATACTTTAAGGTAGAAGTGCAATTAGCTGATAATTTTGCCTGTGAATAGTCAGGTCACAGCATTATATGCAATTACCACTTTCATATCATTTCATTTATTTCCGATAAAATAAACTAAGTACAAGAATCGCGTAGCTCCAGTATGCATTCACAATTCAAATGAGCTACTTCTCTGGCGTCATGGTGCCGTCGAATTTCCAAACCACTCTTTATTTGCAGGCATTTTTTCTCGCAAAAACCACTCTATTTGAAACTCTTATTTTTACAGTGACACTCATTTGCAACACTTTTTAGGTCTTTTTTCTTTTAGAAAAAAACCCTATTGTGGACACTTCATCTGTCCGTCTGTCTGTCTGTCTGTCTGTCCGAATTAATTACCAGCGCGATGTTTACTATTCGAGGGCTTTGCACCGACTGATGCAATTATTCTGACTACCAAATTCTCGTGTGAAAATAGACATCACACGAGAATTTGGTAGTTAGCTACCACGATGATAAATTGCAATGCTACTATGAGCAAATCAACACCAGGCAAATAATAATTATTTGTTATCTGATAACCGATAGCTCACAGTTAACATTGCAATTCTCAAATTTTGTAGTTGGTAGCTGACTGCCAATATTATAATTGACTACCAAACGTAATTTTCGGCAGAGATGTTTACTATTCGAGAGCTGCGCACCGACTGACAAAATTATTCTGCCTGCTTGCCTATTTAAAGCTTGAATTTTTGGTAGTTGACTACCAAACTGGTAGTTGACTACCAAACTGGTAGTTGACTACCAAACTGGTAGTTGACTACCAAACTGGTAGTTGACTACCAAACTGGTAGTTGACTACCAAACTGGTAGTTGACTACCAAACTGGTAGTTGACTACCAAACTGGTAGTTGACTACCATACTGATAGAGAGGTGGTAGAGATGTTAACTGTTTGAGAGCTGCACACCGACTGATGAGATTATTTAGGCTGCTTGCCTATTTATAATTCGATAATTTGATAGTTGACTACCAAACTGGTAGTTGAATACCAAAATGGTTGTTGAATAGTTGAGTTTGGTAGTTGAATACAAAATTGGTAGTTGACTACGAAACTGATAGAACGATGGTGGCGATGTTTACTGTTCAACAGCTGGATATCGACTGAAGAAACTTATCTTCCTGCTTGCCTATTTGTAACTCACGTAAATTGAGAGAAAGAAAAAAGACATCACTAGGCTTATAGCCGGTCTATTCTTGTTTTTTTCGTATGCAACTCTTTTTCTGGTCAACTCACCTGCAGCTTACCTGAATTTCTTTTCCAAAAAATCATTAAAAGGTTACATAAACGAAATTTGTGATTATTCAATAAGAGCGGGCAGGTTGCGTTGGATTGTTAAATTAAATGTTTTAATGATGATATTCATCTACATTGTCGGTCAGATTCGCTTCTTCGGCATATTTGATTTAACTTGCAGAAGTCACTCTAATAAATTTTTTTGGGCTAGCTAGAGAGTGTCAGTTCTATTAATACCTTGAAAGACATTAAAATATATTCGTTTCTGTACAACTCACTCGCAAACTCTATAGTCAAAGTACAAAGTAGCACATCTCGACCTCTAAGCTCATGTTATACCGATACCCACAAGGTGATACCGATACCCAAACCAGGCAAGCCCGCTAACGAGGCAAAAAATTTTAGACCCATTAGTCTATTGAACAGTTTGAGTAAAGTACTCGAAAAAGTCCTGCATGTAAGAATATTACAATACTGCGACACAAATGCCTTATTGCCAAACAGCCAATTCGGCTTTAGGAGCAAGCACTCTACCGTTCATGCTCTCATAAGGTTATTTGAAGAAGCAATAATGGGTTTTAACGATGGGAAGTTTACAATAGCCGCTTTTCTAGACATTGAAAAAGCTTTCGACACTATGTGGGTTGAAGGACTCATATATAAACTGATAAACTTGAAGTTTCCTGATTATCTCATCAGAATTATTTTCTCCTACCTCAAAGGACGTAGTTACAGAGTTAAGTTGGGACACCAGCTCTCCGACCCAATAACAGTGAATGATGGGGTACCGCAAGGATCCATACTAGGACCTTTACTCTTTATCATTTTCATGATTGATTTGCCGACGCATATGAACACTACTCTGACCGTCTTTGCAGATGATACAAGTACTTTTTCTACGAGATTATCCCTGAGCAGAGCTAAGTCAAATGTACAAAGCCACCTTCACAAGTTGCACAGATACTATCAGATTTGGAAAATTAGAGTAAATGTGGAAAAATCTGAAGCTCTTTTCATTCAGAGGTCCAACCGCGGGCGTCCCAAAAATGAAAAAGCTTGTGGCATTGAAATGAATGGCACAAAAATCCCTTTCAAGGATAGCGTTCGTTTCTTGGGTTACTACGTTCAACCAAACCTTAAACACAACGAACATGTGAACAGGATGCTTCTGAAAGCTAACACCGGTTTACATAAACTGTATCCCATCATGAAAGTCAATAATGGCATTTCGCAAGAAGTTAAAGTTAAAACCTATGTAACCATATTGAGGCCGGTTCTAACTTATGCCGTCGCGGTTTGGCATAGTTTGCCAAAGTACTTGATTAGGAGGTTAAAAGTCTTTGAAAATAGATGCCTACGTATGGCAATCAATTTCAGAAGATCGAGAACGAACTTTAAGTATTTATCTACTGAAGAACTGCACAAAGTTACGAAAGTGCCGAGGCTTAACGTACACCTGTACGATTTGGCTATGAATATGCTTAGCAAGACGTATTCACATGATAACAACGTTATTAGTGAATTTGGCAGCTTTTCAGCAGAAAGAATTGCTAACTGTACCTATAAACCTCCCCACTCGCTGTTAGGAGGCCATAATTCCAAACTATTGTCATTATAGACACAACCGCATCCCTATTTGTAATTTCGTATCACCAAAATGACCACTGTATACGAACTGATTATGAGAATTACGATTTCTTTCAAATGTGATTTGATCACAACAAACTTTGTTGAAATCCTAGGTTAAGTATTTACTCAAAAAATTTAGAATATTGATTGTTTTTCGAGCTTTTTTCAATCTACAAGGTGATGAACCTATTGCAATTTCATTTATTCCAATTAAATTTCAATTTTTTTTTTTTTATTTTTAAGTCTAGTATTACTTAAAATGATGAAATTTCATACATAAATTTGGAAAAGTCTGGCAGACTGTAAATTTATTTTTAACAAGAATTATTTGTAAACAAACTGTATAAACTTGATTTGATTAAACGAACAATTAAAAAAAAAATGGTATAAGAACTAACTTCTTCCTTATTATTCCTTAATATTTAGTATTCTACCATCGCTTCTCAATCGGAATAATCCAGCCAGTGACATGTTTCAATGAATTCTGCACTCTAGTTTCTGTTCATCTGGCTTCAACTTTATTACAAGTCACACGATGTTATCGTATTTGAATATTTGATTTTTTTTAAATGACTAGCAAATAACTTGTTATCCGCTTTCTTAACTATATTTTCGTTCCATTCGCTACGATGAGAAATCCGTGCTGGAGTTGTTATAATACCAGACACGTTGAATTCATGTCTTACACAACAAAATGCGTCACAAAACCAATTCTTTACAATGTGAGAATCAGATCAAATATCATCTTAAGTTGATAGGTGTGTCTTTCCTGTTCAAGGAAAAAAACTGAATTGAATTTTATTCCAATTTTTTAAATGAAGAAGGTATCCCATCGTAAGACTGTTATGTGAATGAAATTTTGTTCCATTTGGAGAATATATGAATAAAGAATCGATCGTTTGGTAGCAAGACGATCTTAAAAGTGATAATTTTCATACATAAAAAGATGTAAGAGTCCGGGACGAGATCTGATAAATGCGCATTACAAATCGTTTAGTGTATGTGATAAGAATCGATGAATTTCTAAATGTCGCATTTATGGCTGTTTTTGTCACATCCAATGGTGAAATACCTTAACTTTTCGATAATTTCTTTTCTTAGATATTCAATCATCACAACATTGGTTGAATTGCTTAAATAACGAAGAAGAAAAATAATCATTTGACGATAAAGAAAAGATCAGAACTTCTTTTTACCTTTTTAAATTCATTATCAAACAATAATGCCCCATAAAAAGGATATAAACACTTCGCTTCAAAGGCATTTAAACAAAAGGATTCAATTTTAGAGAAACCACCTGATGATTTAATATTACATTACCACTAGACGATTCAAATGGAGAGATTCTCGTTGTTTTCTTGTTTTTTTCTACTTCTACTTCTCCTGTGCAATTCAAATTAAACAAAGAATTGCTTTTATTCGTACAAAATATAATATCTGTAGTCTAAAAGGCGTGTTTTCCAACAAAGAGCGCTCGAATACCCACAGCTTCCTTTTCATTCAGTGAATAGGGGACTTTTCATCACCGAACAAGGTTTTTTTTTTAATTCATACAATAATGCAACCCAAATATGTATAATTTAAATGTACACACAGCGCAACGTAATATCTAAGATGCCATTTTGATCGTATCTTATGTCAGCTTCGTGGGAAGTTTATCGTTTTCGTCTATCAAGATTTTTTTTGTTCTTCGGTCTAACGTTGTTGTTATTTGAGTAAGAGACGTGTAATGTGTAATTATTGTTGTTCATTTTACATGATTGGTGGTGTTTTCATTTTTTGCATTAATAGCACTGTATTTTGGCTTAAGACCGGATAGGATAGAAGGATTTCGGTGATCATTAGGTACGTACGTTTGTATATATTGCATCGACATTGATCGACTGGTAACTTATTTGATAATTTTGCCATGTTTGCCAGTTTGGAACGACATTTTCCGAACATTTTATGTCACCTGCATTTTCCTACTTTTTCCATATTTTCTCCCAAAAATTGTTTTTGGAAAAATTTAGGAAAATGCGTGAAAATGTTTTTCCAAAAATCGACTAAAACAAACTATATAAAGAGACTAACGAAGCATCCAATTACAAATAATAAGGAATTATCACCTTTTCGTGTTATGTGGAATCTGAAATTTCTAAGTTTTTGAAAGAACAGGTTAAGACACTCACGAAGACGGGTGACATCAAATTTGTAAAACGCACTCATTACATATTGTGTCAACTTGAAAACAAACATTTTTTTGTTAAGTTGAAATTGTCATATAAAGTTTCACAAACCTAGTTGTGAACAGGAAAATTTTGATGCCACCAACCAACGCACTCCAAGAACAAGTCTCGAAATTTTTGTCGATTGCGTATAACGACCAGTTTTCTTTGGTTTACCAAAGAATCATTCAATATCAAGACTGTCAAATTAGTGGGTCTAGAAATTATGTAGAATGTCTTGGACGAAAATGTGGTAGGTCACGGTGGGGCCGAACAAAACTTAAATAGAGTTGCGACACCATCTCTGATTTTTTTTTATATTCTTATTGAGGAACTCGAGTACTATACTCCAGACTCCAGATACACGCAATTAATGTAAGAATTGCTTCAAATAACTTATACCACTTATTTATGAAGAATTCATAACAATTCCACTCATTCTAAAGGAACGGGCACTTGAAGATGGATGATAAATTGAAAATTTCGTCATAGAGTGACCTTGCTGCAAACAAAATGTCGTAACAGATACTTATTGTGAGGTATGGCGAGTGTGGTATCGTTGTAAAGCTTAGACTGCAGGCTGATCAGGCATTATTGTTTTGTGGCAGACAGGGTCAACCTGTGTATTGCAGACGAGTCCTAGTTTCGCCGAGGAAGGTGAAAATAAAATTTTTCAAATATTGTACAATTCAGACAAATTTTGTAAAATCCATTCTCGGCGTTTAATAGAGCATGGAATATCGCCATGCAATGTGTTTCAAACTTTCTTCGTCTTGGACATATCACCATTCAAAGATGTCGAATTTTCGACTTTAGCTGGCTGTAGCTACGTGGCCACAGAAGGTTTTTTTTAACAAGATGAGAAACGCGTCCAAATTCGTTCGTAAGTTGTGAAACTAAATATAGAAAGAATAGGAGGAAGAATAAAGTCACTTTGGTCCAAGGTAGTTAATATCTGTTCAAGTCATCGATACACGAAGTCTGTGGAAAATTCATAAAACCGAGCAATTTCTGGCATGCCAAAAGTACGCGTTTCGCATTTTATTACGAAGAATATTCCGATTACTCCTGAGAATTTTTCTAGTTGTGAACAACAGTCTGTTTCCACTCAAGAACACGATATTCAGTCTTCTCGTTCCCCTATAACGATAATAACCCCAAAAAACAAGCTGCACGTATATCCATCAGGCGAAGAGAGATCACTGCAACTTCTCAAGAGGCGAAATACGCGTCAGTACCGAAAAAGCAGTATTCAAAACGAATCGAAGAAGAAATCTTTAAAGAAGCAGCGCTGTTCAGATTCGTTTCAAAGAATTAGAGTTACATCATGTCTAAACTAAAACGGGGCTCACTTAAACGCTTGTTTACAATCACCTTTAATGAGCTTAATGATGAGTTAAAAAAGGGCGATGAAGCAGATACCGGTTTGTTGAAGCGATTACTAAGACGTCTGGAGGATCGTTTCAGTCAGTTGGACAAAGCAGACGAGACGGTAATGGAAGAAAGGATGGTCCAAAACATCTCTGAAAATTAAATGAATGAAGAAATAGATGCACGACAAGATTACAGAGGTAAGATGAACGATATGACTTTGGTAGTGGAAGAATTATGCAGATCAGAAGGCATGGAGAAAGAAAGCAACAGTCTCATTCCTTGTTGTAGCGGCGACAATAAATCCAGATATAAACTGCCTAAGCTCGAATTGGTAAAGTTTGACGGTTGATACTCCAGCCAGAAACGTTGTTTCTAGTTTTCCTCCAACAGCAGAGAATTATCCGAAAGCGGTCAACTATCTGAAAACACGATTTGGTAAAGACAAAATATTAATAGAATTGTATGTCAGAGAGCTACTAAAGTTGGTAACGGATCAGAACAATGAAAACGAGTCACTTTCAAAGTTGTATGATGCATTGGCAACAAGACTTATGGCACTAGAATCTCTTGGTGTTACCAGCGACAAGTATGCAGTAATGTTGTATCCATTGGTGGAATCTACGTTATCCAAAGAATTCCACAAATCTGGCAAAGAATGAGAAGTCTAATAGACAATGTAGAAGAACAGGAAAATCAATTAAATCAACTGATGAAGTTCCTACAGTCCGAAGTAGAAAACGAAATTCGATTAAAAATGGCTAAAAGAAGTGCCGACACGGATATACGATCACTACCTTCGTATATACGCCTCGACGCACATTCATTATACTGTTTTCGTAACGCACCACAATCAAGCTCGCCCCAAATATTGAAACCTATTGTGATGTAGATGGCACCGGTCTCAATCTAGTTGAAGTCTAAATTAAGGGAATTTGTTATTCGAAGATTTTTTTGTAATGCGAAAATTTGTACATATCGAAAAGTTGTGTTCATTAATGCTTTGGCACAAAGTGTGTGTAGTAACATTTGTAAAAGAAAATATGAGTCGAATAGTGCCTACAAGCTATAAACATTTATTCATGTTGTGTGTATCGACGACAGAAAGAAAGAAGTAATGACCTATTCGGTTTCGGTCTTATAACCACGGGTGGGTGTACCACTTTACAATAAAAATTGTCGTAAAATACCATCGATTTTAGGCAATTGCCGAAGACAATCAAAAGTTACCTATAACAGAAAATCGCTGTTGCCGAAAACTATAACATTAACGAACTATATGAAAAAGGCAGCAGATTTTGGTTTTGATTTTGTCAAGTTGAATTTCAGTGTAGAACCTGGCTGTAAATTACCAACCCATTTGATCGATTACCAGCTGGTCCACGGGATAATTACTCGTTTAAGGAATCTATTTCTTTAATTAAATTAATTAAAATTTGATATTATTTTTTAAAAAAACCTCGGAACGAACCGAACAATTCGTATGATCTGGAATTTCCAATTGTATCACAGAAATCGGTTAAATTTGCATTTAAAATGTTTGTCGATTTATTTGACTGGATCTGCGTTGGGTAATCAAAATTCCAGATCATAAGAATTGTTCGGCTCGTTCCAAGTTTTTTTTTACAATAAGAATCAGATTTTAATTAAATTAATTGGAGAACTAGACGCAAATGCGACTTTAATTCGCCACCAACCGGTTAAAAAAATATTTCGGTACATGTTGTGGTATTGTCGGTAATGAGCTCATTCAGAAAATTAAAAAACAAGTCAATGTTTTTGAACGACATTCAACAGGGCTGGTTCAAAAATCAAAATGTTCTAAGCAGCGACAATAAAAATTGTTCTAAGTTACACCCCTGCTGTGGCTGAAACTAATGAAGATTTCGTTTCGATGTGTTGAAAACTTGGATAATTATGGAATTAGTAGACTCAATATTATACGACTCTCTGGGTGTCAGTTCGAGGTAATTTTACTCACCGTTTTACTAGATTTGTAACATTAGTTTTAGTCCGTGGGTTACTGGTTGTTGGCTTACCGTTTGTGAACTGTTCTAATTGATAAAATGAAGGCCCCCTACAAAACGGTTTAGTATTTGACGAATAATTTATCGCTTTAAGCGCAAAATTCATTTGTCGAATTAATGTAATTCATTGCAAACATGAAAATTTCATATTTTTTTTATTTTGCAACTGATTTATTTGTGTCGTGGGCGATCTGTTTTACCAACAGCTGAATGAAAAGCAAAGAAACGATTAATAAAACAACCAATTGTACAGTGTAATGTGAACATGTTTTCCAGTATTTTAATATTGTCGAGTATTTGCTTGATGTAACATGACACAGTTTAATAAAAAAATGCTACACATATAAATTGATGTCCGACTAATATTTGGTAATTTAATATTTCTTTTACATTAAATTTTTTTCTTTTGCTACAATTTTCTTGTGTAACTTATCAAATTAAATCGATTGCATTAAATAGAGACAACGAACCAAAGCACAGCCTTACCGTATTTTTAATCGTCATTTTTAACATATATTATTATCATTAATAACCATTACATCATATGTGAGTATTTTCATCATCACATCCGCTTATAAGGGTCGTTTATTTGTTTGTTTTTCTTTTTTTCTTGTTCTTCTTATCATTTATTCTTAAATATGGCGACTGTGTTTCAAAATAAAGACATTCGTCTTACTGTCGAAGAATAAAAACGCACAACACAAAAAAGGTCCAAATTTAACCAATAAGCAAACGATTAGAAAAGAAAATGGTTGAGTCTACTTTAATATTCGAGTAGAATATGAACGACATCGACCGATTGTCTCAAGAGATGATGTCCTCATAAAGGATTACCTCAAAAAAAAATGATATCTTTCCAGTTTGATATCCCCAAAGAACTACAATGATTGCCAGTGAAAAGCGAGACCGATGTCCTCGAAAGATATTTTTTGATGACACTAAAAAACCAAATCGATATCATCAAAAACGCAAATCGTATGAAGTTGTTCAAATAGTGTCTTGTAAAAAGGAAAATCTTTCGAATTCTGTCCGCGTTACATTATCTGCAAATTTTAAAAGGGAAGATTGTAGGAGGGAAAATCCGGTGATATATTTATCAATGTCTATCGTTCAAATCTAACCTCCTCAGTATTATCGTCTAAAGGCTTAGGTACTTAAGCTATTAGAGATGATTAAAGAAAAGTTTTTAAAACAGAAATCTCTTGCCTTCATTTCACAAGTATTCTTTGTCATTCATCGTATGTGGTGAATAGATAATTCAAAATGAATGGGAGCTACTTTACTAATTCTTACAACGAGAACATCTAATTCAAATCTAGGGTTATCTGTTTAAATTCTTCCCAATCAGAGATTAGATCATGGGTTAAATCTGGATATCAATTGTAAAGTGGTGCGGTGTCGAAGTGTGTTTGTTGTACGCGTAAAACACCGATTTCAACACACATTTTAAACAATATTTTTTTGTAACTAGTGCTGAAATAATTGTGACTTTGTTTCTTCCATCCGACACTAACTCGGATGAAATATTTTCCTACTTTATGCGAAAGCAGTTTCTTAGCTTTGTTGAATTTTTTTTAATTTTTGTTTTATTTAAAGAGACCTTAAATCTTGACGCATTTGTAAGAAAATCAATTGCTTACAAGGTATTTGTAAAACATAGACCTTCGACTCGTCAAGAATGTCAAAACATGTTTTACTTGTGACAGGTCATTTTAAAGATAATTTCCATAGAAATCTAACAAAAATAAGCTTTGGAATAAAGTATGCACAAGATTCGTAGAGACAACATAGAAATTTAGAGACTGCTAAAAAATCGGGGCCTCGCTAAAAAAAATGTGAAAATCTCCACACCCTAATGTTTAATCTCACACTCGTTAAAAATACCAGTGTCGTTTCACATGCGATAGAAAAATAGCAATTCACACCATTTTGTCATTTCATTATAACACTAGTGCCTTAATATTACATGAAATTCGTGCATTCAATCTGAGTATATTTAAAAGAAAGATTCGATTATCATTAAATTACTTATCAATCTATCACTGGATAAGAACAACAGCTGTAACTAATTTGCCATTTGCTTAAAATTTATTCTGACGTGATTTTAACGAGAGAAAAAACCGCTTTGTTGGATCAATCGAAATAAAAAAAAAAATTGACAAAAAAATGATGATTTTACTAATTTGCATTTATAAAAGTGGTACCTACTTAAACATAAATCTTATTTAACTTAATAAACGTAAGTTTTGGATTGACTATCGATTTAACGCTACTATCACAAAATACTAGTTCAACGCATTTACTACCGAACATTTGCATAAAATTAATTTTGTTGATGAAAAATTTACACAGTAAATTACAATAATCGCAAAAAAAAAATTACTTTAAACTCTAAGATACCTTACATTAATTATTACTCATTCTACAAATCGAAATTAGCTTTAAGGAGAATTTACAGCTGACGTCAGTGAAATTTAGTCAGAAATTTTCTATCAGCTGGTTTTCAGATGGTCCATTCATACAAACAAAACGGTTTCATCACAACCACGATCGTACGTGTTACCGTGCCTTCACACAGCGACGCGAAAGTGACAGATGCGAAATTTTTCTTTTGTCCTAATGTCAAAGAACAAAAGAAAAATTTCGCATCTGTCACTTTCGTGTCGCTGTGTGAAGGCACACTTACTATTCCAACCGTATATAAACAAGCTTAAACCCTTTTATTTGTATGAGTGAACCAGCTGGAAAACAGCTGAAGCTATAATTCCTATCTAAATTTCACCCACGTCCACTTTACTTGATGTTTTATGGTATGAGGTCACAGACCTACGAGAGTGGTCTAATTATATGAAATTTTTCTTGATTTCCTGATACCTTCCAGCCTTGCTGATGGGGTGGCATGGGGTCTCTCGTAAATCAATACACCGAAATTGTTTGTAAAATTGAGAGAAACCATCGTACAAGCGCATTGAAGTGACGCGTAGCCATTCTCTAAACAACAGTCAAAATTGCAATCGGTTATCTAAAACCTCCGAGAATAGATCAATGGTTAAGGCGTTTGAGTTGTCAAATAAGCTGTCATTTTCACAAAGTCAACCACAATGTTACAAAAACTTTTAGGGAAATGATGTTTGGAAACTCAAGCTCAAATGTAATAGATTTTCGTCATTTTCTATTACATTTACAGTACATTTAGTCATGGAAATTTACAAGAGTGAAGGTATTTCACCTGAAAATAGAGCACAAAGAATGACGTAATTAAAAAAATCATCTACAACCGACTTTTCCTATAAGAAGTTGAATTTTTTGGAGAAATTAACAACTTATTTGTGAGAAGAAACCGCAATTTTACACTGATCTATTGGCTTCGGCAAATCGAGGAAAACCAAAGCCCTCATTCATAAAAAATAGTACTCACATTTTAAAGAAATAGTGTGATGTATCAGCTGTGATGCTCGCATTTAAAACTTAAAGAACGTAGCGCTAGCACAAACATTAACGAAAATTATTGTGACGCTGGTATTAATTTCTAGATGGATTAAGGGTCGTTCGGCGATGCAACGAATTAGTATCTGATTTGGGATGAAGTTGGTAATGTTGCATACAAAATTTTTCAATTTAAAAAAATTAAAACATTTTCCTATTCGGTTGTTCTGAACGTTCCCGCCACGGAACGCTGCTAAACTCAATTTCCCTACTTAAATAAATTCTTAGCATTTGTCTTTACAACGACAAAAACTTCATCAGTGCTTCGTATATCAAATTGGGATTGATATCCGAATCAGCTGTGTACCTAACACCTCTTAAACTGCCATCGTCGTTACTAACAACGCCATATTCGCCAACGATAAATCCATCGGCTGTTTTCTCCTCAACTCTGTATTTTCGGAAATTTCGCCCTTCGACGACATATCCAACCTGTGGATCTGGATCGTCTTGACTAGATGTTGCAGGTGGTGGTGTAACATTGGGCGAATTTGTTGGTATTTGAACACCATGCTGTCTGCCGTTGGTCATTACACTGACTGTTTCATCAATTTCGTAGTTTTGTTCTGGCGTTGGACTGTAGTCGACGGTTGTAGTCTCGAAATACGGTTTTTCCGTTGTGAGTTCTGGATTTCTTTGTATCTTCATCGTTAAGTGGCTGAAGCGATTCTCGGTGCGATGATTATTGGTTAATAGGTCTCTGGTAGGTGCGTTGAGCAAGTCATAAGGTAGCTTGTCCAAATTGAAAATAACTTTTTTCGGTTTTGTTGTTGTCGATTGATCTTGATTGGCGTAAAATTTGGATGGTTGGCCATAGAATTTAGATGGCTCACCGTATATCTTTGATGGTTCTGAGTAGACTTTAGCTGGTTCAGAATACACTCGCGATGGTTCGGAGTAAACTTTCGACGGTACACTGTATACTTTCTCGGGTCGACCGTATACTTTGGCTGGTTCTGAGTAAACTTTCGACGGCTGTGAATAAAATTTGGATGGTACACTGTAAACTTTAGACGCTTCAGAGTAACTTTTCGTTCGATCGTTATAAGTGTCTGCACCGTCGGAGTATCGTGGTGCTAGCTCACTAACATGTTGCTTTGTTGTTCTATTGCTTCGAAATTCGGATATATTTTCCATATTCCAGAAATCTGGATTGGTAATTTGTGCCAGTGAACTGTGTGATACGGATCTGGGTCTTGCGCTGCCCTCTTTCTGATACTGTTCATCGTGAATTATGACTGTTTCGAGCGTATCGAACGTTTCTTCCGCATCGTCTTGAATACGTTTCGGTGGCGATACGATTCTTTGTATTCGCATAGATCCTTCTTTCGCTGAATCTTCGTGCGGTTTTATCTCCTTCTCTTCTTCGATAGGAAAATCTCCCTTTTTCGCTTCGGTTATGAGAATGTTGTCATTGTCGTCGTATGATTGTGTTGAATTGTTTCCATTATCGGATAGTTTACCTTCCGACCTCGTCTCGGACGAACTTATGCTCACAGAAATCACTTTAATTTCATCCCGATTCGAGTGAGTCGTTTTTGTGTTGCGGTGATCGTCAACGAATCTCTCATTAGTTTGACTGTCTGCTTCGGTTGGTATATCTTCCAGAAAAACGATTTTACTGCCTGAAGTTATAAATTTTACGATATTCTTTCCCGAATCCTCAAAGTCGGTCACATCCTTCGGTTCATCGCTGATTCGTTTCGTCGTCACTTCTACGCCATTAGATGTCGTCCGTACGTCTAATGTACTTGTACTGGTTAGCCCATTGTAGCCATAGTAATTAGAACTTTCCGGCAACATATCGTCATCGTTAAACAAAAGCTTTTTCTCCCCTTGTCGCGGCGCCACCGACGATGCATTTCTGGTGACTTTTCGTGCTTTTTCATCATCATCGGTTGCAATCGAATGTCTGTCGCTGTCGGTGTGTCTTTGATTTAAGAATATCGATAAGAATTCTCTTCCATCGATGAGATCGTTCTTTGGAATCGGATGGCCATGGTTGATTGGAAATTGATTGTACAACTGAAACGAAACGAAACGGACAACGATATAATCAAAGCTAATTAACAATAACAGTTCTAATTAATCTTTGTTATAAGATTTTTTGAATGAAAAAAAATTATATGTGGGGAAGACAAGCAGTTATGACCTTAACGAGTTTGTTTAGAAAAATGTTGTCAGAAATTCCGATACCTAATAATTATGTGGCACAAGTCAAATTAATTACCAGTTAACGTTTAAATATCACGCTGTCATAAGTTCTCTCTTCAGCTCACTTGTTCTAAAAATGTATTTATAATGGCGCTATATGGAATTAAAGCACTTAATTTAATCCAAATAATAAATTTAAAAAAATGAAGTCAATTAAATCAACACGTATGTGTTCTTTGAATTAATCGAACCATCATTTATACATGTGAAATATGCATACCAGTTTTCAATGATTCAAATAATAATGATTTCTTGTTAGCAATGTCAATCGAATGCTTGGATAAAATAAAAACAGGACGAACATTTTTCTCATTTTTTTTTTAATTCCAATAGGTACACCACATATTTATCTATATATAATTGATAATTACGTAGATATACAATGTATTATGATGCAATTAACTTCATTGCGTCACTACATTTACATCATTCAAATTTATATATTATATGCAAAAGGTGGACCCATATGAAATGAATATATCCAACGACATTCATACCATACAGCAAATAAACAAACGACAAAAAAAGCTTTCATTAATGAGCATCATAACCTGGTCGCATTATTTTCAATTCACTGTTCTATACGATTCAATCTGAATGTTATACCCAGAAGACAATATGAAAAACAACAATTTTTATCTGATTTTAACGCAAATGAAAAAAAAAACTCGGATTCAAGTTTAAAGAAAAAAAAATCGTTTGGATAGCAAAAAAAAACAACAATAATTCGAATCTATATCTGTTAACAGGCATGGAAACATTTCAGACTCTAAAACATATACTTATTACACATATATGTAAGTAACAATAATCACATAAGACAAGGCGCATAAAAATAATACTATTTCACATCAAGGCCGTTCAATGTCGTTTAAAAATAAAAGTAAAAATGATTTTTATAAACCCTAATGTATAACTCATTTAAAGCGATTTTTTTTTGTCTTACTTGTTTTATGTATACACTTTGTGGTTAATAAAAAATAATTTATTTTTTTAGGGCTTTATCTTTTATAATGATGCACGTAAGTTTTGTTTCATTTAAACCGGATTGTTTTTTTTTTCTTTTTTAGTTTTACAGTTCATACATTATAACTAAGTAATTTCTGTGCTGGAATTGTGTGTTGAGAGTAACACAGTGCTGTAGAATAGGTAATAAAAATCAGATGTTTCAGTTCAATGAGATTTAAAAGTGTATATTATGAAAGGAATTGTACATTCGAATAAGAACATGACCATCTTGAATTAATCACACCCATCAAATCAGAACTGGTCTAACCACAGTCCAGTATTCTACAATTAATTTGCTAATATTTAATGAAGTGGACATCCATTCGCTGGTATTGAAAAGCCCCATCCTGTCGTTCAAAAGTAAAGCTGAAATGACTAGTTTGTCGTTATAAAAGAAAAAAACGTATGTCCGTCATAAGCTACAGCTGTTTGCGCTCTGAACATGTACGGTACGTCCTTATTGAATCAAAATTAAGGCTCGCAACAGGTCAGGTCAACCTGAAATTTACCTGGATTTACCAGAAACCTGATCAAATGAATTTTTAAATGACCTGAAAACTGATTTCGGATTCTCTCAGGTCAGCTACATTCTTGAATAATTCGACTCTTCAAAATACAACTATTGAGACTTCTGAGTAATTGCTACTTCTTTGAAGCAATAAATCCTTAACCTGTCACATACGGCTGTTATCGATAACGACGACAAAAATAATTACAGCCTCTGGGTAATGTGGTCCCTTTATGTAGTAAAATGCATGTTAAAAAAATTGGAGTACAAGATTTGAAATCAACCGATTAAGAGGCACCGGTACTTTGCCGAAAAGTATACATTAGGGCAATTTTTAAATACAGGATTTTAGTTTACTTCTGATGATATCTTTCCATCAGAATCCTTTTTCAAAAATGTACGACCGCAATTCTGACCACGAATGTGTTAGCTTTCAACAGAAAATAGATTGGGTTGTAATAATTTGACCAGCTCTGAGAACAATGAGCAGTTCATGAAAATTTCATTAAACTGCTCACTTTTCTCAGAGCTGATCAAACGTCTACAACCAAAACTAATTTTTATTTAAAGCTAACAGATTCGTGGTCGGAATTGCGGTCGTACATTTTTCAAAAAGGATTCTGATGAAAAGATATTAACAAAAATGAAATACGAAACACGCAAATGTAGGCTACAATTTTAGCTAAGTGCCGGTGCCTCTTAAAAATACTTTGATCGATAGATGTAATAGACCCAATACTGGTCATATGCTTACCGACTGTAAAAGGTTTGTAGCTGCGAATCTTTACAAGCTTAATAGTCTTCCACTTTCAAAAGCTACGAAGAGTAGATAAACGTGAAAATGTAGAGTTAAAAATCCTTGAGAGGAAAGACTGCTGAATAGAGAAATTACTGCTTGAGAGAAATGACAGCTGGAAAGTTGTGAATTTTGGAAACGATCTATATAAATATTGTCAATCTATCACTCTGATCACGATACAATTGGTAGCTAAATTCGTGACGAAATGTTAGCACGTCTAGTTAATTACACTCAAACAGATGAAAAGACAGACAGGAAGAGTCGCTCCACTCGTTTCGAAAGACTTAGACGCATGTAAGCAATTAATTAAGAAATAATTTCAAAAAATGTTAACGCATTTGACTGTTATTAATGTAAATCCGTAGCCAGCGTTGAATATTCAAAATTTTATTTTAATAAAATATTTTGAATAAATCGTGTAATTTATCGTAATATTATTAATCATTAGAAACCCGTCCTACAGTTGTATAGCCATTGTCACACCCTTTACTTAGAATCAAGAAACAATAAACAATAATAATTTTTATAAATTGTATACGTTCTATACATTGAAACTACATACAACAGATAAATGGGCATTAATTTGATTGCGAATAGCAAAATAATGGCTACAGGCTTACAATTTTAAAATTTATGAATATAATGCTGAGACTGTGGCATGCTTTTGTAATTTTGTAATTAATCCGGTTGATTTAGATGGATGGTTAGAAAAGTTTCGTTCATGGTACAAACGCATAGGAAATTGTTTAATTGCATAATAGTCTCATTCAAACACCCTAATATTCAGCTTTCAGCTGTGTTAGATCCATCTTTGGTTTTTGTTTTGACTGCGATTGTAAAATAATTGGAATAAAATTGATTGACTCTCGTTTCCATCATTCGGAACTGAGATGCAGTGTTGGTAAATGTATAATATCGTCTTCCAACACTGTCCAAACTCAAACATACAAATTATTGGATAATGGCGTCATACGAGCCGCCATGTGCCGACAGATACGTTGTAAATGTTAGATAAGCCGGCCAAAACTTTGTTTCCTGTAGTTTTAGAGTAAATTAAACTGCATTTCGAAATGGTAGAAATACTACTTGTCGTTTGAATATTGATTGACCTTGCCCACAAAATCAATTATCACACCAAAAGCAATTACTTTTCTCATTAGACACATGCAATGTACTTCGTCTCGTCATCGTAGGATGCATCAAACTGTTGTTAAATGAAGAAATGATTGAAATAATTGAAAGGTTTGACGAATTTAATGATGGTGTGATAGAGATGCTTGACTAAGTTATTTATTAAGCCGTTCGCAACCTTCTCTTGAACTTTGTCGTTCTCTGGACGAAGATTTGGTTTCTTTGGTTTCAAGTGGACTAATTTTACCCAACAGCTGATCAAATGAGAGCAAGTATGTTCGCAGATGGAGCTTGAGCACAAATTAAGAGTAAGCCAATCTTAAGCGAAGAATACGTTTCCGGCCCTCCATTAATTACTGCCATGTAATCTCTAACACATAAAAAGTAATTTATTTTCTGAAACATTCAATTAAACTGTGCATATACTCAACTGGTATATACATACAATAAACCTCAAAAGTTATTTGGTTCGGTTTTCATCACCTTATTTGCTAAATAAATGAATGAATGTGAATTATGAATAAACGACTTGATGAAATTCGTATTCAAATTTTTACTATGAATCACATGGTATTTGCGGGCGGTATTTTCGTATTATATAGATGTGTGTGTTGTGTGTATTGTTTTGAAGCGAGCCGATAAATCCGGTGACTTATGAATGAAGTTAATTTACGGAAGCGGATCTGAATTTGCGCTATGTTTATTTGGATGATTCAATTTAATCGTGGAGATAAAATGCCTTTTATGTACGACCAGTAGACTCAGAAAAGATTAGAAGTTCTTTTTAGAGAAAGTTGTCAATTTCGCTTAAAAAATGTGTGGGAAGAGTCTGTCGGAGTGGCTAAATAAACAAGCATTGATACGATGTCAATTCATCTATCGCGGAACGATGGAATGTTACAAATTTCGTTATTTTGCATCGCACCAAGCCACACGATAATAAAACTGGCTGTATTAGGCAAGAAAGTTTACGCCAAGTTAAGTATGAAGAATTTGAAATGCATACCATTTGATATTGTTCAACATTTCCTCATTTTTATTGCACCTAGCACACGATACAGAAATTCCTTTGAATCAATAATTTGCACGTTCCGACAAGCAATAGAACTTATATTCATATCATAATGCAAGTCTGGAAAGAACCTTGATCGTTGTGAAATTTAATCCATACTTCATATCGAACCAGTGTTCGTTTAATTGGTTTCTCTGCCGCAATAGTGTTGTCAATTAAACTTTTCAGGTTATTCACCATAAGAATTGCATTATTTTCACACACAAAAAAAAATCATTTTTTTCAATATTTCAAAAATATCTACAGCGATCTGCAATCATATCTATAAATAAATGGTTGACCTTCAGCTGATCAATATATCATCGTAAATTTGTGTTATGCATCTAGCTAAAGTTCGTACAGGTCACAGCTGATATTTTTTTTGGCTGATATAATTGCGGTACAAGTTGTGCATATAACATAATGTACTCTCTCTTCAGTCAAAATTTATATTTTGTACGGAGGAGAAAGGCAATTATTATGTTCTCTTTTCGAGACCATGACCTACCTGTACGAGTGAACATTACTGGTATATGCTAACTACACTCATGCAGTTTGCATTTAAATCAAAAACAAAGTTTTAACTCACTTCTATGAAAATTGACTCTGAACCATGTGCCCAATTAAATTAAAGACTTTTATCAATCGGTTCTACATCTCTTTTAAAAATTATTCCCTTGACTGAAAGTCATGGGTCTTACGGAAGGTAAACTCTGTAAAATGGTTGCTACAAAACGTTCTGTATGATTAAAAATGCATGTATGTACGACAAAAAACCTTAAATGCATTAAACTCTTTGTCACACTTTGTTCATTCCTTGATCATTAAATGAGAAATCCTCAACAATCCTCACCTCCAAAAACTTGTTTTTTATCCGACGGGGAATTAGATTCTTGAGGTTAAGTTTGAAGATGGGCTAAAACGGACTTGGATTTCTTCCGAAAATATTAAGAAGTTTTTTGTGATAACTTGAAGCCAACGGCTAGCGGAGTAATCAGTAATCACAAAACCCAAAACAATAACCTATAAGCAATTATCTAAGTTCTTTTACTAAACCGTACTTTTCATGTTTCAAGCACTTCTTTCGACGCCCTCAGATATTGAGAAAATCAGTCAAGGGATCTGACCCACCAAAAATGCAGGGCTTCGTGTTTTTTTATGATTTTTTTATCCTTGCATTTTTATTTAGAAATATTCGATTGAAAAGATAACAAATTATTTAGAAATTCCAACAGCTGGATAGTGGATAAGGCCTTGTTGTGCATACTTTTAACTTGCATGTTTAAATTTTAATAAGAAAAAAGTTGACGTAGGTCTAGAGAACTTGTATTACACATATCCAATTTAAATTCTGCTTGTTAGTAGTAAATGTAATTTGATACACAGCTACTTAAAACTATGTAAAATTATGCTTTGTTGTAAGAATTGTATTTTTTTCTGGCTCAGCTTACGATTTTCGTTTGTTTTCAAAAGCTTTTATCATATGCTACAGTCCTATACGTTGTATGGTTATATAAATGAATAAATGGGAAATTATTTTACGACGACTCGTTACAACAAAATAAAAAATCGTCTTCCAAGGATTTTCTCATCGCCTTCACTTTAAGTACGAAAACAATTTTATGAATTGAACTAATTTCCCAAAACCAATTACGACATGGCAGCACATCTTACATCCACATTTATCACAAAATGCGGTCTAAGATTAATGAAATTAATAATATGCCGAAACATTCAATTAACCAATCAACAGGTGGTGTTATGAAGTAAAAAGAATAACAAATCGAGTATGTGATACAAAATGAGAGCGAGCCACTCGTAGAATGGTTATATTGACAAGAACATTATTTATTTCATGTGCTACACATAATGTTAATTTCGTTTCATAAAATAATGATTCAATTAAAATAAAATTAAAAATTATCGGACATGAAGGGAGTAAGAGAACAAAATGTATGACGTAGGTATACACAAATCAAAAAAAAACAGCATAAGACATTCTCTGAAACGGGTTCACAAATTGATTTTTTTTCTAAAAGAAAAAGGTTTAAATTATACAGTAGAACGGAAACGAACACCTTCGACGTAAGAGGAAGTCTTGGACTTTTGATACAATTTTAAAAAAAAGCTTAACGGTACAAAACGATCGTAGGTGTGATAAGCACGTGCTTTTATTCGAAGTGATCCAACTGTTCGATGACAAGACTGATAAATTTCGTGATCTTAATTAAGTGATTAAGCGAAGCTATTACAAAAACTCATTTGTTGATGCCCTGATAGAAGGATTAGGAAGACTTAAGTGAAACAGGATTTGACATTTACTTAGAATGTCGCGCACATGGCGCATCACATTGACCCAAATCAAGTACGTCCGAGGTCAATACGAATAGACATTAGGTAGCCAATATTTTTGGGTAAAATGACCATCAAAATGTATGGAATCAAAAAAAAGGTGTGTGTTGCACCCTCGGAAAATAATAATTCAGTTCATAGGTATGGCCATTAAAAGCTCATTTCCCGGTGGCTCGTGTGCTTGCAGCCATTTCCTTTCATCTGTTTTATCTGGGGCTGCAACCCTCACACTTGGCAAAATAAAAAGTTCCAAACAAATCTATAACTTCGGTGGCTGTTGAGTCATCAGCTGTGTAGGAACTTAGAACCTTTCGTAGGACCGTTTACAAAAAAAAAAATCGTTGGGCTCCCCGTCTAAAATCTTCATTTTGTAGACTCATTGATTATTACTAACCAATAAGAACACACTGGAGAGGAGCATAAAGATTTTTTGAATGTAAACGTTATTAAGAAAATGGTCCTTACTCCCTAAAAGTTCTAAGTGATCTATTCTAACAAGGCTTATTAAGAGAGGACTTCAGTACAATTTCTAATTGATAAGTCGACTCGTGTTTGCACAATCCTTATACTCTGGTAGAATCAACTGAACACCAAAACAAAATTCCAAATTGATTTCCGAATAAAATTCTAGCCAACTAATGAACAAGAAAAACAGGTAAACTCACCATAAAGATAAAAATCAAAATTTGTTTCATTGTCGCCATCCTCATGAATTCGAATCAAAAATCCTATTATCAAAATGTTCAGCACATATCTGTCAATCAGTTTTGTGTGTACAACAGCGTTTAATATCGGAAGCGAACACTTTTCGATTAATCGACGGGGAATAAAAAAATCTTTTGTTTATTGGACCGGAATGATTTTTCTTGTTAAACGCGATGTGTTGCTGCTGTTTTTTTTTTAAATAATAAATTGTGGCCTCACAATTAGCACCCAAACACACGGTGTAGTATACTAATAATTAAATCGTTATTAAGTGAATTGCTTTTTGCATTAACCAACCTCACTTTGTTTAACATCCAATAATTAAAGAATTTTTCGTTTCATTTTTTTATTATTATTATTTCTTCAAACAATTCATTAATTAATGAGTTTATTATTTCAAAACAAATTATCACAATCTATTAAATATCAAACTATATATTATAACTGTAAGCTCCAATCGACTATATGGTTATAAACACCTTTAAACCATTCGATTAATTTGAAAAAATTATTATAAAACACTTGTCTAGTTCAAATTGTTTCTATTTTCAGTTTCATAGTCGATAGCTAGCCTTGAAATAATTTTTTTTTCTATTCAAATTATTTAATAATATTAATAAATAAACAAAAAAAAATAGTAACAGCAACACAAAAATAAATGGCTTACAGCATCGACAAATAGGAAAGACAGCGCAAGTATTCTGTAACACGGTCTGAGCTGCACTGAGCCCGAAACAGATATTAAATCGGCATAAGAAAGTCAAGTTTCTGATATGTTTTTATTTTCATGCTAAGTTATTTATTTATAAGTTTGTACAATTTATATTTTATTATTACCTGTACATGCATATGGATAAAAGTTTTTAAGACGTGTACGTACGTGTGTATAAAAACACAATTTTTACTTATTATTAGACGTATGCTATGCTCGAGCACATAACAAGTATCGTTAAGATTAGTCTGCTAATTAATTGCTTAGCAGCTTGGCGCATACACTTTACAATGGCATGACTACAAGGCATATGTAGAGAGATAGATATTTATGTGAGCATTATAATATACACCACATGCGAAGACGGGGTATTTAGTAGTTTTCTTGCATGAATGTGCACAAAGCTTTTTTAGGTTCAAGTTTAATACAATTCTTTGTTGATGATGACCTTTTCTTCTTGATAATAGAATTTTTTTCTATTCACTTTGCATTCCACACAAGTGTTTGCTGATTTATCGGAATTGCAAACTGGAAATTGATTATAATTTAATTGAATAAAAAATTTATTTAATTTATTATCGTCATCTTAGCATCGACTATTAGTTATACGTGAATTTCATGAAATAAAATCAGGTGACATAACGCCGTGTACTTAGGCAAATGAGTTACTTAATTGAACTACTTCGGATTTTATACGACAATATCGAAAAGGTTCTGAGTTTTATAGTCTTTCGAATAGTTTACTACAGTGGTCCTCGTTATGAAATCGAAATTTCCGCGTGGTAATTTTTTACATTTTATTTTAATTGCAATTCAGGCATTCTAATGTGATGTCATTGGAAAGGAATAATATTGTTGGGTACAACGAAACCTGAACGTGCATATTACCTATTAAAGCTTAATCATATTGGTTGATTAGAATCGGTATTCTTAACATATTTGTAACAGCTTTGTAATCATATATTAACGGCAACAATGGCATTCAGTTCATCATTGTCTTATATAGTAAAATGAATTTTAAAACAAATGAAGTAACAGATTTTCTATGAAATATTGGGCTACACTTGGAACAAGATTAGTGACAGATTAAATAAATTCACCGCGACACGCTTGCCGTTTCTGGCAATTAGGGACTATTTATTAAATCGTCCTCTTTTCGTTTCCAAACGTTTTTATGGAATTCGCTGCTTATCAGATAAGATTAATTTCTTATCGATACAATTAAATATTCTCATCGTCAGCGAAATGTGTTAAAACTATAAAACCATCATTGCCACCTGGTTTATGTATCTCAATGAGATGAATATTTTCGACCAAATATCTATAAAAAATGCAAATATTTGTAGCCTACACAGCGTCTATGACAATTAAATCGAGAATGTGAAGCCGATATAAGGCACTGTATAGTACATTCATGTGACCCTGACCGGAATCATCCAAAAGGAATAACTCTCGGATGTTACGTAAACTATAATAAAAGCTCTGGGGTCTGGTTCCGTGAATAAGATATTTTGAGAATGCGCGACCATCTAGCATTTTACTTTCTTACTCTTATATGACTATTACAACCAAGTGCAACATGGGTTTTAGAGTGTCAGGGAATTAAATTAATTATAATTCTCAAAAATTCCAAAATTCTTACACAGTGAACCTGAACCAAGTCTAAGTTGTTGCATATTTGAGCCGATTTGAAGCACAGAATTGATCTAAAAATGCAAACGACGCTTGCGCATCGATAAAAAGTAAAATGAGGTCTGTGGGTAACAACTGCTTTTTCATCATCTTTCAAAAATGTTGCTCAAAAACTTTCCCGTGCCAGAACAAAACGTTTTGTCTTGACCAGGGTCTTGACCCCAAAAACAGTTTTCCTCCATAAAACTCCATGTACATCAACTTTTTTAATTCAGACTTGGCTGAAGCTCACCGTTCTTATTTATCCGTGCCAGGGCCTATTTTAGGATTTTTTTTGGAAAATTTTTTCCAAAATTTCCGAAAAATTTCCAAAAATTTCCAAAAACTGCGAACATTTAAAACCGAATTTTTTTTTAAATTTCGAAGGGTTTTGGCAACTCGTGCACGTTTTAGCTGACTCTCTTTGGTTTCGAAATAGTATATTTCGTACCTAGGACTAAAAGTTTTTTTTAGTGCGCGAGAGGTTTCCAGACAGAGCCGAAAGCGAGTCCTAGGTTTGAAAAAGTTTTTTATGCAAATTACGGCAGAAAAAGTGATAGAAAAATTAAGTAATTTTTGAAAATTTATTTCCCTTCAAATGGTCTCTGTGCGACGTGTCACAATTTGTACGACTGACATCTCCACTCTTATATGAACATTCTTTATGGACATACCATCTAAATAAAAAAAGGTCTTTATGGGTTAGCTGAGCATTATTTGTTACTGAATACAAAGTTCAGTTACAAATTTCAGCTAACATATGAGGAACTAGATTTTATCAGTTTTGGTAACTGTTGATGAACAAGGTGTATAATTAGGAAAAAATATTTTATTTTGAAGTCGTCGCCATTCATATTTTTTCCAAATTATTTTTTACTGCTGCGACATGACAGATCGTATATAATTACAATATTTTTCTCTCAATATTAATCGGCTGTGAAATTTGTCTCAAGCGAAATTATTCGATGGATTTCGGTTTTTAGATTAAGTACGTATACATACACAACCGGTGAACATATTAAACGTGCTGGCTTACAAAACATTTCAGAATTTAAACGTACGACTAATAATAAGTGTAATTACTTTTTTATACCGACTACATTTTGAAGTTGAACACAAAATTAATTGATAAACCGAAGGACATTTCCGTATGACGTTTTACACATACCATACGTTTAACTGTATTAAATGATGTAATATTAATTTTGGAAGTTCGATTATAATTCAATTACGAGATGAGCTACGTTTTATATCGATAGATGGTCACTAACATCTTCATTAGCCAGTACAATAACAACAATGATCTCTAAATGATTCACTGAACGGAAGTAATTATACAGCACCATGTACAGATTCGTTTCACCGATCATCCACCCTCGATCTGGTGAATTTACTTTGAACTCTTCAATGTTTTTTGGGTTTAGATTTTTTGCCAGTGAGTGAAAATTAAAATCATTTACTGATAACATTAGATTTCTAAGTGACAACAGAAGTCTTTAATTTGAGTGTCAATTAATCATGATGATTAAAGGTATTAAACAAATTTACTCACCTGAGTTTGAAATTAATTCATTTCATTTTGAATTCATGACTTCCTAATATAAAACCCCGAGCTTTTAAGATCGATCAACGCATTGGACACTAACAGTCACGTGAAAATACGGTTCATGATGATAAATCCTAGACCACAATACAATTTAAAATACCGCAAATACACATGGTATTATTCAATTTAAAATATTTTAGTCACCGGATTTTCACCTAATTGTAGGTCGCATCAAACGAAAAAAAAAAAAATCAAAATCACTAAACTGGTTCCTCTGATAATCCGATAAAATAATTCGATAAAATCTGATGGCTTTATATAGAACTGACTACATGACGCTGAAAACTTGAAGTGGTAAAAATAGAACCTCAAGTTCATTTTGGTACCAACGAAGACGTTATATTACTACTGAGTTGGGTTCGGTGAAGAACCATTCATACGATTTGATAAGTGTATTTTAATGAAGCATATCATTGGGCAAATGCGGTAAATGTATATTTTTATATCTGCTGATAAATATAAATGTATGCAAATGTGGTTTTGTTATTGAATCGTGCACGCACCAAATGGATGATTCTCTAAGAATTTTTGAACAGTGAAAAAAAGAGAGAAACAAATATTTGTTTGTTGCATTATTTTCAGGATTATTATTTGCTTGCATTTTGCTTATCTGTAATGAATTTTACATTAACCTTGAGCTGGGTAAATGAGCAGACAGCGCTGTTCTTGAACCCTTACAAATAGACATTACAATGTCCATTTTAGATGCGAGAATATTAAACATCAATGATTGATTACCATCATTAAACGAATTATTTGCCATGGTGTGATTTCAAATCAAACTTTCCACATTGCATTTTGCAAACGTGAAGTTTGAGCAAATTAACGAGTATCGCGAAGAGGTATAATGACGAAAAGCCATAATAGGAAACAAAAGAGTGGTAAAGAAAAGAGTTTTTTTATGAAATGCAGATTATTTTTATGTAAATGACGACTATATATTAGGGTGGGTCGTATTTTCATTTTGTTTTTATTTTAAAAGGCCTGGCCCCAGGCTGTACTCAGAACTAACCAAGGAATCCGAAACAGCAAAAAAAATTTTAGAAATTTATTTTTCCCTTGCCTCTAGACTAATTTTTGATTTTTGGGGTAGTAGCATGAAATTGAACACAATGTTGACAGATATCTCTGGCAGTTGGGAACAGAAGACACTGCTGCTAACTGTAGTGAATAGCTGAGGAGTCCAGCTATGAAATACCATAAGAACGTTGTTTATCTTCGCCTTCACTCGGGCAGGGTAACTCTGTCAGTGTTCCCAACTAAAACTTTTCGACCAAAAATTTCAACTTTATTTGCAAACAAAATCGACAAATCACGACATAATACATCGTGTGAGGTATGTCTGAACAGGTAATCTCATAGAGAATCAATTGCAGAGAAGTTTTTTGATAACAAGTTGAAAAAACTCACAGGAGCTTTGTTTGTGAAGCCCAAAGTTGGCAATTTTTTGTTAGAATGAAAAAGTTAAATGAACAAAAAATGCAAATTAAAAGGTTCTAATCTGTTGAAATTGATAGTTTTATACCTATTCACCCTAAATAACAATTTTCAGAGCAAATAAACGTAAATTCGTCGATTTTTGTTCATTTGACTTTTTCATTCTACCAAAAAATTGCCAACTTTTGGCTTCAAAAACAAAGCTCCTATGAGTTTTTTCAACTTGTTATCAAAAAACTTCTCTGCAATTGATTCTCTATTAGATTACCTGTTCAGACATACCTCACACGATGTATTATGACGTGATTTGTCGATTTTGTTTGCAAATAAAGTTGAAATTTTTGGTCGAAAAGTCTTAGTTGGGAACACTGACAGAGTTACCCTGCCCGAGTGAAGCTGAAGAACAACAACGTTCTTATGGTATTTCATAGCTGGACTCCTCAGCTATTCACTACAGTTAGCAGCAATGTCTTCTGTTTCCAACTCCCCGAGATATCTGTCAACATTGTGTGCAATTTCATGCTACTACCCCAAAAATCAAAAATTAGTCTAGAGGCAAGGCAAAAATGAATTTTTAACTTTTTTTTTTTGCTGTTTCGGATTCCTTGGTCAATTCTGAGTACAGCCTGGGGCCAGGCCTTTTAAAATAAAAACAAAATGAAAATACGACCCACCCTACTATATATATGTAGTGCAATGTCCGTTGTTCTTGTTCGATCCATACAATTATGTACGTGCATCGTAGCATGTAAGAGGTAGCCACTAATCTCATCACTCGTTCTGGTATTACCTGTGTCACACTTACGGCACCAGTGGAATTGACAATATATGTAATTGCGAAATGAATCGTTTGTGGATTTAACCGGTGGTCCTAGCTTCTTAGAATTCACTTTTTTAAAATTAGATAAAACATTTTTCAAGAACCGTGGTCGTTCTAGCTTAGTAGGAAGATTATTTTTTTAATAAAATTATGAATCAGAATGGGTCTGCGTCTGACAGGTTTCAACATGAATCGGTTTTGATGTTTTTAATATGTGACCTGTTCACAACCTGAAATTTGTGTCCTAATAAAGTTTCAGGTTCAATTCTTGTCTAAGAATAAGTAAGGGTCAGGTCAGGTTTGGGTGGGATTGTAATCGATCTGAACTTTTCTTTTTATTGTCGTTTCGTTTTTGGTTCAGATTCACACAAGCCCAACCTATTTTCCGATCCTTAAAAAATATATGTCGAGGTTTGATTTGATTTTTTTGGAAACATGTCGTAACACCCTGGCACAAGTATGTGAAGTATATTCGTCCTCCTTTTTCTAATTATAATTGTTTACAATAAAATGTTTTAGTTAAATGAAGAAGGAAACAAAATGGCAGCACACCCCATCAGCCAAAAACAGAAACAAATTAGCCATTTGCGTGTTTTCAATTCAAATTTCAATGACTTTCTTGACTTGAATTATGATACAAATTCAATTTTCTCATCTCCCTTTTCGTATCACAACAAAAAGCAATAAAATCGAATTATTGAGTGCGTTGCCTTACTAGACTCAGTTCATAAATTGAAAGCGAAATAAAACACTGTGAATTCCTTTTTCAATTTCAAGGATGATCATCATTTATTGAAGATCGTCATGCAATCCAATATCCAATCGATTACGAAAAATAAAACAAATAAAACAATAAAGAGCGCCATTCATATAGCAGGAACACAACCATAAAAGAGCATAATAATAAACATTTACACCAATATCAATAAATTTGCAGATAAACCAAAGTACCACTTTTGCAGACAATTACTGCGAACCATCGGCGATAATAATAACTTTGATTGAATATCATTCTGTGCCAGTTATACTTGCCAGCATATAAACCAGCTAATGTTTCAGACAGTTACATCAATTCTGTGAGGAATTTCTTGCATATAAAGACGGCTTAAGGTATTGTTGAACGTAAAACAATAAGTTGGAAAAAATAACTTACTTAGACCCATCTGAAATCGAATTAAAAAAAAATTGTTGTAATCATTCGACTGATGTTTAACGTATATATTTGTTATTAACTGCCACAGTAGCAGCTTCACTTTGTGGAGTTTAGTCAACCAATTTTGGATTTTACCCGATTCTTACTATTACTTGAGCTTTGCAACTCCTCGAGGCTGCAAAGTGCGTGCGATAGTCAGCAACTAACAACAAAATCAGTGGGGGTCTGTGGTCCAATATTCTCGGGAGAAAATCCATTTGTCTTAGTAAAATGGCCTGATTTATTGACACATTGTTCAGGCTTTTTGATTACATTTAACAATCGTTTTAACAAACTCTCATCATCTATACAAAATCCTCGCTTAACTATTCATATTCGTTTGCTTTCTGTAATGGAGGACAAAATGCTGCATTTAAGTATCTCGTTAAGCTCTTCTAGAAATGTTCTAGTTATTCCTAGTTGGGCTCAAAGGTAACAACAGCTACCTCATTCAGAAAATGTCGCTAGCCATTCAACTCTTCCACCATCGACGAAATTTAATGAATATTCTACTTGTGATCTGGCTAAGATTTGCCTTTTTTATCTCTCTATCTCTCTCTCTAGTTCAAAACCATTCTGAAAATTTTCTTTAGGATTTTTTTGCAAAACATTTCTCAACTATTTTAAACGGCTCAAATTTCTGGTGAATTTAAGTGCAGCGTTGTATTTCGTTTGGTGTAGCGCTAACAGTTTCTCTAGAGATGATGGACGGTGCGATTTCTTATGCTCAAAACAAACGAGGCATTGAAAACGTGTTTTCATTGGCAGATGCAGCAGTCGCAATTTTGAATAGAGAAAGTTCTAACTTCATTTGACAGTTTCGAAAATTTCGTCATGAAAAATAGGACCAAAACACGTTTTCAATGCCTCGTTTGTTATGAGCATTACGAAAAAGGATTTAGAGTTCACCGCAAACAAACGATGTTACAGATTTAATGATTATCCTTGCCGTTTAAAAAAAATTCTAAGAATCAGAAGTAATCCTTCTTTCCAAATGGATGGAGTGTAAACAACAAGAAAATTTTCGTAAATACGCAGTGCAACCGGACAGCTTTTTTTACCCGCGAAAACTCTATTTGAAAAAGTCGTCTATCGGGCGCCAGAAAAGAAGTAAACATGATGATACAATTTGGCTGTATGCCGAACAATTAACATGTCTGAGTTATTTATTTCAACAAATCATTGTTCCAGCTACACATAAAAATTTATCAGAACAAGTTCCAATTTTTTGTTGGGTAAATATGTTTGTTTTGATTGTCAGTCAAAATACTGATTGACACCCATTTTGTTGAACGATGAAGAAAAACTTTTTGTCGATAAATGTATTATTGGGCCGCGGGCAATTTTTACTCTTAGTTCCATTGATAAGAAAACGTGTTAATCTATCAAAATGTTAGGAGATAATCGATTTTGAAAGTTTGTTTTTCGCTTGCGGTTTATAGCAATTATACCAGTAATTTACAACTTATTGTAAGTCGGGTTCTACCTTACATTCAAGTTTAAGATTTTTTGCTCACATCAATCTTTGTACCGAAATTTGTTTGTGCTGTTTCCATGTGCCATTCAACGGAATCATAAACATGCTTTTTCGACTTGTTTCTTTATCTTTGGTCTAGTTCCAGCAATTATCGTTCTCTTTGTAGAAATATCTAAATTTTCGGAATTTTTAAGAATTTCAACTCCCAATATAATAAACCACAAATTTAATCGTAACGGCTCAACCGTTAGAGTGATGTACATATTCAAAATTCGTTGAGGTGATAAGACAAGTCAAGTTGTATTAGAGACAATTCCAAAAAATAAATCTTTACAATTATAGACAGAGTGTCTTCTACAAATACTACGTTTCACTGACCATTTCTCTGACTTCGTTGATATATATTTCCAATTTCACTGTCTATTTCTTTCGACAGACATCCACATTTTTGCCACAAATCCTGTTAGAATTGATCCCCTCCCAGATGTATCGATCGGCCTCTGGTGGTCATGTCCACCGGTCTTTATTATTGACCTGATTTTTTGCTAAACCGGTATATAATTATAGGAAAAAATATTGATGGCAGAGTATCTGCCATAAGATTATAGCGAAACAAACAATGAACCGGTGGCAGGGCCTATTTTTGGAAATTTATTTGCAAATTTTTACCAAAATTTCCAAAAAATTTCTAAAAAATTTCCAAAAATTGCGAAAGTTCAAAAGTCGAATATTTTCATAATTTTGAACGGTTTTGGTATTTTCTAAGCTCAACTTTGCGTTTTAGCCGGTTTTCAATGTTTTTGTTTGGTTCTTGACACACTCTTCGAAATATAATGACATCGAGCATGATATATTTGAGCAAGAATCAAATAAAAACTTTGAGAACCGGCTAAAATGCAAGACTAAACTCAGCAAATGCCGAAACCGTTCAAAATTATAAAAATATTCGACTTTTGAACTTTCGCAATTTTTGGAAATTTTGGTAAAAATTTCCAAATAAATTTCCAAAAATAGGCCCTGACCGGTGCAGATAATTGTAAATTTCGTTGGGATTTTTAGTGGTTTGCAGTGGATTTTTTTACGAATTCTGGAAAGATTTTCTAAACTTTTCGCTGATCTTTTCATTTTTCAAGGATTTTTTTCAATTTAAATTGATTCAAAATTTTTTATGATTTTCATTCGGAAAATTTCGAAGGATTTTCTATGAATATCTGTCACACGCAAAGAAAGTAAAAATACGTTGATGGCGTTCCCTTCATTCCGTGCCCTTCCCCAGGCCAATCTTTTTTTTTTCTTATGTATGGAGAACTAGATAACGTCAACAATCAATGTGAAACATTGGACGAATTGAATACCAAAATCGTCGATACAATAATGGGTTTCATGAAATCCAAATGCAGATCCGTCCAAGGGAAAGAATCAAAACTAAGCAGAGAAACATTAGACCTGATCGCAAGCAGAGCAGAGTTGGTAAAAAACGGAGGACGAGATTCGGTGGAATACCGGAACATGTCTAAAAATATCAACAAAGCAAGGAGATCAGATGAAAGAAAATATAATGTCCAATTGGCTCAAAACATAATTGAAGCTAACTGCAATATGAAAGTCCTACGGAGAAAAATGACAAACGCCAAAAAAGAAATCTTCAAATTACGAGACAAAACAGGAACGATCCAAACGGATCGAAATGCGATATTAAACATTGCAACAGAATTTTATGAGAATTTGTTTTCTTCAGCAAGACAGAGCCCAACGGAAGAAACCGAAGATAGACCAATAATAAGAAACGTGGGATCGGAGGATATGCCCGACATAACTGTTGATGAAGTCAAAGCTGCAGTAGCCGAGATGAAAAACAAAAAGTCTCCCGGAGAAGATGGTGTTCCAGTGGAAGCCATTAAACTAGGTGGAGACTCATTATTAAAGGCAATCACGGCTTTGTTTAATCAATGTCTCCAATGGGAAGAAGTACCAGAAGCCTGGGAAAATGCGGTAATTACATTGCTGCATAAAAAAGGAGACATAACAAAGCTGGAAAATTACCGACCCATAAGCCTATTATCAACACTCTACAAGTTGTTTATGAAAATCATTACGAAGAGGAACACTAACAAGTTCGACTTCTACCAACCTGTTGAACAAGCTGCTTTCAGATCTGGTTTCAGCACAAACGACCATTTGCAGGTGATGAGAACGCTTATTGAGAAGTGTCGTGAATACAACATCGACATAGTCTTGCTATTCATAGACTTCGAAAAAAAGCTTTCGATTCAGTGGAAACATGGTCGATATTGGACGCATTAGACGAATGTAGAGTAGACTCAAGGTACTCCAACACAATTCGATATGTGTACAAAAATGCTACTTCATGTATAAAACTTCATAAGAGCACGGAGAAATTCAGAATCGGCCGAGGTGTAAGGCAGGGTGACACTATTTCACCGAAATTATTCACGGCGATTCTGCAGAGTATTTTTAGGAAGTTAAACTGGAGTAAAATGGGAATAAATATAAATGGAGAGTACTTGAGCAATCTCCGCTTCGCTGATGACATTGTACCGATAGCAGCGAATCTAGGTCAGGCTCAGCTTATGCTACAACAGTTAAGTGAAGAGGCGAGCAAAGTTGGCCTCAAGATGAACTTATCGAAAACAAAAGTCATGACCAACATCGGGGACGATAGAGAAATCAAAATTGGTGACACTGTCATTGAACGAGTCGACAGCTATGTATATCTAGGACATAAACTGAAGTTAGGTCTGGACAACCAAACTGCAGAAATAAGACGTAGGATTGGTCTTGCATGGGCAGCGTTCGGAAAACTCAGACTAATTTTCAAAAGCAGAATGAATAATAGTCTGAAACGCAAAGTTTTCGACACTTGTGTCCTTCCAGTGCTCACTTATGGAGCGGAAACGTTAACTTTAACGAAAGCATCCGAAGATAAATTGAGAGTGACACAAAGAGCCATGGAACGGAGTATGCTTGGAATAACACTCAGAGACAGAATGACGAATCAATGGATTCGACAACAAACCAGGGTCGTTGATGTCATGGAAAGAATAGCATCTCTGAAATGGAGCTGGGCGGGACATATTGCAAGAAGGACAGACGAACGTTGGACCAAAAAGATCATGAACTGGCGACCATATAAAAGACGAGCTATAGGTAGACCACCAGAGAGATGGACAAACGGAATTAAGAATATTGCAGGTACAAACTGGCAGCAAATGGCAATGGATCGTACGAAATGGAAACAAGTTGGAGAGGCCTACATCCAGCAGTGGATAGAAACAGGCTGAAAAAGAAGAAGAAGATGGAGAACTAGAAAATCCTCGGAATATTTTGGAAAAGTAGAAAATTATTTCCTCAGAAAATAAACAAACGGTAAAGAAAATAATCTTAGAAAATCCTTAGAGAATTTTCATTTTAAAAATCCTTTACATTTACAAATATCCGCCCATTGTATAGTCCCAACGTCGTCGAATGACTTAGTACGGTTTTGACCCTACTACCAAGAATATTGTTGGATGATTTCGCATCATCGCGGGTAGACTTGATTGTGTTCTCGATTCTTAAGTTAATCTTCAATTTTCATTTGCATGAAATATTTCAATAAATTGACAATAATTTCTGCGAAAATAATAAATTTAATGAAAAAAATAATAAAGAATAGCAATATCAACGCTCAACGAACGCAAATATGATGCATATTAAAATGTGTTAAAAAATGGCCTGAGGCTTCCCAGATAGCTCGTGTATATGTATAATGTATCAATTCTTTTTTTTTTAAATTTAAAATGTATAACTTAAATTAAAAACGTTAACTGATTTTAGTAATAAAACGATCACTGTGAACAACACATGAATTAAATGGTTATAGCATCCGTTTTTTTTCGATAGCCATAACTAGTCAAACAAATGTCTTGACCAATGTTAACAGTAATTGCATATATAAATTTATACCACTTGCTGAGAATATTGTACTAGAGGTACGCCATGTACCTATACGACTGAGAGAGAAAAAAAAACGAAACACAAATAAAACAATCAGAACAGCGAAAAGGTGGAATTGCGGCGCCAAGAGAAACAATTAATTTAAGGTTTTGCTTTTAACAATTGCTTGTTGAGTGTTAAATTGCATAGCAACTGTTTAAAATTAAAGCTAGACTTCGAGAACAAGTAATTATGTAACGGATGATTCGGATACGCAGATACGTAGCTCCTAGTCCCAGAGTTCCCACTCCCCCTAAAATTCATAAAATTCCTAAAATGGACTAAATCCTCCTAAAATCACCTAAAATCTTCTAAAACTCATAAAATTCCTAAAATGAGCCCACACTGTCAAAGAAATTTTTTGATAAAATTGAAAAACAAGGAATTGTTTTTGTTAATTACGCTGCAATGAATTTGAAAACAGTCCTTTCTTTGAATCATGCAAACAGCGATCCTGAACATGGATTTAGCGAAAACAAATACATTCTCGAGGATCGCAGTTTGTTAGAAGATGCGACTATCGTCGGTCTTCGACCAATGTAATGGTGAATCTTGTTAACTTGAAAGAAGGGTCCACACTGAAAATAAAATCTACCAATTTTACCGTTGATTTGGAATTACCAGTAAAATACCAGTACCAATTAATTTGTGCAGCATACCAATACCAACGATTGGTACGACTCACCAAATAAATTGGAATGCTCATTCCAAATCAACGGTAAAATTGGTACGTGGTACGAAAAAAGTTTTCAGTGCAGTCGACAAGAAACAACTGATAAAGGTCAAGTTGCTGGTAAAAGTTTCAATTATTTATTGAACTACATAAGGAAAAAGATGTTTTGATAAAAAAAAACGTTTTGTCAATTAGGGGTGTACGATGGATAAAGTATCGAGACTGGCGTAAATTTTAAAAATTCATTTACAACTTGCGAAAAATCATAGAAGCTACATTTTTAGTTTTCGGTCTCCCATCTACTTCGACTTCTACCAAAAACCTTCTTTGAGATCCTTATTAGCTGCTACTAAAGACTAATATTCTACTAATTGGAGTCCAGTGCAACAGAAAAAAATAAAATCCAGGCGAAGTTTATCGAGAAAGTATTTTTGGTGAGTCGTCAAAGTTTGCCGACTATGAAAAATTGAGTGGATCTTAAACTTGAAAATTCGGAAATTCTATCAAGAAAATAATTCGATCTTTGCTCTAGTGGGCTTAAATTCTTGGGAATGTTGTAGAACAGAAAAGTTTTTGAAAATCATGTGAGAAATGTTTGTGTCGTGAGTGTTTGTTTGGTCTAAAATTAAGGCAAAATGGTTCAATTGAGAAAATCGAGTTTTTGACATCTAGGGATGCCAGTCTCGATCCTTTATCCATCGCACACCCCTAATAGAACATATTAATTTTCAGAAACATTTTTATTATTTTACGAAGTGTATGAGAAATAGAAAGATCTTGAGGCTGCAAAAATTCCTCCGGAAATTACTTATAAAAACTTTGTCAAATTTTTAAAAATTCCTTCTAAAATTACTTTCGAAATCTCCTGAAATTCTCCTAAGATTACCGTTAAAATTTCCTAAAATTCCTAATTTTAGGAGCCTTCCTAAGTCGTGGGAACTCTGTAGTCCTCTTGGCGCTAAATTAAAGTTGCACGGCAAACAATATGCTTTTCAGAAATGAAACTTTCGTCAATTGAAGGTAATGAGAGTTTCACAAACCACACTGTCATTATGGTAGTAGCATAGTGTGCAATTGAAATCTATGCAAAGGCATTATCAATAAAACATATGCAAAAAATAACTTTGTTTTGAGACATAAAGCCGGCGCCATCGATAATTAAACATTTTTTTTATGCCAATTCATCGGAATTGTGACAGTTTTCGTATTGCATTCGAAATGTTTCTTTTAAAATCGTTTCTCGTTTTTTTCTCTACATTTTTTTTTTGTGCCACCATCGACAAAATTCTACTTACCATTATATTCACTTCTATATTATGTGCCCTTGGATGTCGTTTATCGAAATATTTTCTCTAACTGATGCCGTACATTTCGACATTATAACATGCAGGTTAGAATCTCAAAAACCAATTGTATGTGGCTTAAGAAACAGCGATTCATCTGTTATCGACATCGTTGACAAAAATAAGCGCTGAGCTCCATAGAACCTAGCATTCGAACATATTACTGAGTCAGACGTTAAAACCAAGCTCTTAAATGACACAAATGTTTCTGTTAGAAAGAAGCTGGTTACACTATCGTCCTGGAACTACTTTTGAGAAAACATTTTCCCTAATTTTCTAGAAGTTTCCAGCATTTTGATAGATTTTCCTGATTTTTCCAAAAACGTTTATTGGGAAATTTGTTTAGGAAAATATGGAAAATTTCGGGAAAATATAGAAAAATGTTTACCCAAAAATAGTCCTTGCCACGTTCACTGGGACAGTAAATTCAAACATTTTATTTTTTTAATTAAATGTTTCTTCATATTCCAAGATAACATTGGTTGTTGTCGTATGAACCCGACTTCTATAGAATTTGACCACTCAACAAATGCGAATTTTTTCGTTTACCGCTCCAATAAAACTATTACGGTCTGTGTATTCTGACTACATGGGATCTTGGTCTACACTCCGAAATAATTGTGTATTTAACAATATTCAAGTGTTTGAATGCAAAGCGTCGATGGGGTAAAAAAAGTCTTCGTACTCGAGTTCTTTTTTCTTGACTTGACATTAACAACTGCTCTTGATACATAAATAACTTTTTAATAAATTTAATTGGAAAATTGCAAAGTAATAAAACGAACGACTTTACAGCAAAAAAAATCAATTGCTGACATGACTACTTGAATTGATCTGGGTAATAAATTGTTTCATGAAATATTTTATGGGATACTTTTTTAAATGAAATTGTTTTTTTTTTACCCACGATGAAGACAAAGTATTATAGTTACAGGAAGTGTCACTCATTTCGATGGCTGCTTCTGCTTCTTATGTTGCTTCGGCTTCCATAGTGTTTACATATGAACAACAAAAATATTATTTAGTCTTGGTTAATGGCGTTTCATCCATATTAGTTCCGAAATAATCAAAAATCAATCATACTACAAACAGTGACGAAAGGTTTTCACTTGTTGGTGCTCGCTCCTCTAACTGTTTCAATCGTAATTTTTGTAATATCTAAAAAGAACTCTGGGTCTCTAGGTCACAGATTGTTAAACCTGATGATCCTTCCCACTACTATTGAAACTCTAGATCTAAGCTTTTTTTAAAATCCGATTCTATTTAAAATCTAGTCGAACCTATTTACTTTCTGATCGATATTACCAGCTTACTATTGATGTGGATCAGTGGATAATTTGATTTTAAGGATTCCAATGGAAGCCCACCAGACATGAAGTCCAAGTAATTCAATTTACGAATGCATAGATTGAGTCTACAAATTATCAAAAGATGATCGAAAAGCGCCTCGATGTATACATCGAAAAGTGACTTCGAATATTTATTAAGCTTTGCGATGAATGCCCAGTTTAATTTGCACGCCTGCATTTATTCAATCAATAAAAGTTTATTTTTTTTTCGTTCTGTCCCTATTAAACAGTAGGTGTCATTACTGTTCGTAAGTTCGTTGGATTATCGCAGTTTTTAAAAGAAATCATAACTAACAGTTATTAGCTGGGCTATGATACGTAAGTGAAAATTCAATTACAAACAATCGGACTGAATTATGTTAGCATTCCCTCTCGAAAACGATTTTGTGATTTTCACAAATCTGAGACAAGTGATTATACTCCAAAACCTTTTTTAGGACATATTCGAATATTTTTAAATAATGTTTCCCTGATTCAATTAAATAAGGTATTTATCCACAATTGGAAAGATCAGTTATCAATCCACAATTTTCATTGATCCACTTTGTTTCACACATTCACACGATGTGCCACAATATATGAATGTGTGGAACAAAGAAGACTAAATGTGTGGAGCAAAAATAAGAGATTGATAACAGAAAGACACTCTTAGGCTTGATTTCCACTTACCAAAAAAGTACTCAGTATGAGAGACAAAATTGGATTTTTCAATTTTTGCTTAGTAAACTTGACAGCTCGCCCTATCACGACTCACACTGAGTACATTTTTGAAAAAAGCACTTTAAACAATAGAAAATGGGCGTGATGATTTTTTAAGTGTAAATCAAGCCGTAAGTGTTCATGACTGCAGTTTGTTAGTACTATAAAACAGTTCTAGTTTGAAGTCAAAAATATTTAAGAGAGGCCAACTGGCCAACATCTATTGTCGATGTGAATTTTAGACGGCAACAGTATCAATACTTTATACAAGGCATTTAGGAACAACTGATTTTTTTTTTCGTTTTTCTTTATACGTTTATATAGAACAAACACAATATCTAAAACATATCGTTCTGGACAAAGAAAACGCTTCTACTTTATGTTGAATTTGACTCATTTTAAAGTATCGCACATGAAAATTAAATAGGAAAATGAATGAACAGAAAATTTACTGAAAATTAAAGGAAAGCAAAAAGATAACTCGGGAGGAGAAACGGAAAACTGGACACTCAGGTAAACAAAATGTCTTCTTTCCATGAACTGCTCATGCTATGAAATGTTCGGGAGACAATGAATCCGAAACTTGCATAAGCAACAACGGCGAGAACAACGGATATTACTTGGTGTTAGCTGTTTTGTTTAAAATCGATTAATTTTATTTGGAACGTATTGATTTCGAATCTTTTACTTCATTAGTTTTCTGTTTTAGTCATGTCCGGTTGAGCTCTTTTAAATAAGGCCTTTTTCGTAACCAGCCTTTCAGCCATAACGTGACTAATCAAGGAAGTAGAAACCTTTCATGAAATACATTGACACTTTCTCACGAGTACTACTTCGTTTTACCATCCGAGAATTGATATTGTAGAAAATTTACCAAAGTAAACTTTAACCATGGGCGGACGGCGGCTTGTTGATATGATAACTTAACAAAGCCAATAGTAGGTTACAGTGCATGCTGCGAAAATGATGCATTACATGGGGGAACAATTTTGAGATACGAGCAACTCACAAGTGTGTGTTTAAGCGCCAAGGTTTGAAAACTGTTATTTTGACAAGGGTATAGTTTGCATATCCGAGCCGAAGGCGAGGTATGTAACTACCCGCGTGAGTTGCGAGTTTCAAAATTGTTTCCCCAAGTAATGAATCATGGCAGCAGCTTGCATAATAATTTGACTTCAACTACGTTTACGGGTGCAATAGGTCTACGGTCAAAGTAGGGTGACAGACGCACTAGGGTCACGTACGCAATAGATATACGGGTTCGTACGGGGCTCAGTCGCAGCAAACGCTCCGACTGTTCTGATGGCTCGTTTTCTGTTGGAAGGCATTAAATATTTCAGATGATGCATTCTCCTTCATCTGGCTGCACCCCGCGAAAACTTGTTTTACGTGAATGACTGTGCACCCCGCGAAAATAGAGATTCCTTGACGATAGTGTCACACAAATATTCCTCATGTAATCGACCATTTTCGCAGGGGCCAAATTGATATGTAAGAATCAATTTCCGCTGAGGCAAGCAATAAATTCTTTTTCCGATCAAAACAGTCGTCGCAAATTCTTTGCATTCTCTCGTATGTAAATAATTAGCCATGGTACAGCAATTGTTATCTACATTAAGAATGTTACAGTTCCATGCTTAAAGTACTGATTACCAATGTATAACACAATATTCAGCACTGGTACATGCTGTGAAAGGGAAGCATGTAATATGTCGTATTTATAGACCCATTCAAGGAAAAGACATCAACTATATACATATTTATGATGTATTTAAATTGTATTTTACAAATTCAGCCAAAGTTATTATAAATTGGAAAAAGAAACTTTGTAATCAGATTATTATTATACGAACGAATAGACGAAAAAAAAGCAAAACAAAATCGATAAACAACAGATAAAACACCTTCTCATTAAATAATTGTTTGGTGTAATGGTTTGCATTCAACAGTGTTATGCATTCACAAGAAATTTTTAAATGCACAATGTTCAATGCAGACTAACTATTCTATACCCATGTGAAATATTAATTTTTTTCGTATTTTCTTTTCGTTATCATATTTTGAATATTTCGCTCTGTGACAAGAAGACGAAGAAATTATTTTTGTTGGGTGTAAATAGTAGATTATGCACATTTGTTTTTATTTTGACGATTTTTAAGCCTTCGACTGGGTACATAATCCACATCGTCAAAAAATCAAAATTTAGATTTTAATTTGTTTTCGTCTTGTGGAATCAATTAAAAGCAACAACAGCTCCCAAATCAGAAAATATGTTGAATTTCACTTCTACCTGAGATGTAAGACTTCTTGGCAGATAAACGTTTCAAATTTTAAAATGTTCCAAAGAGCTCAACACTTATTGGTCAGAACATTAGAACGTTATTTTAAAATTGCCTCCAAAGAAAAATAAAGTTTTGATTCGATGGAAAAATAGTCAGTTAGAGATAAAATTCAGTTCACCTGACCGGTGTTTTGTCGAAAAAGTCGTCGACCGCCTTTCCATTCATACTATTACTAGATGTAGTAAATGAGTAACAATGAAAAATCATTCACATAACTCGCTATAGGTTTCTTCCAAGGTGAAATTAAATGTCAAACCGTCATTCATAGAAGCATTACCTTAACATTATTAACAATGAAAATGTCAAAATAACAAACGATAAAAGTTGTGGTTATGGTTCTATGGATGACATCGGTTCGCATTCGGTTAGTGTTCGGTTCATTTTTTTCGGCGAAACCGTTGCTTGGAAGAAACCTATACAAAAGTCACGTTTTCTTCTTGTTTATTGACCTTGGTTTCGCCTCGAATCACCTGGTTTTTTTTTAAAACTTATTAGACGTATTGTGAACGGCTATCTATTCTACTGATGGTATCGCATTCTGTAAAGACGAGTGCCAGAAGTAAATTCTCTTTTCTTTAATTAAAATTTCATTGACTTGTCGCTTGAACTTAGAATACTTCAAAGATGAGTACACAGTTCATGTTCAGTTCACAAAAATGTTGATTATTTATTAGTTGAAATTATTTTTTTTCCGTGCCAGGATGCAAAATAATTTTAAGTTCATTAGATCAGTAAATAACATAAAACAGTCGCACATTCAAAACTTTGCGCCGCATTTTTTCAATCAATTTGCAGTGTCGATTTTTCAGATATTATCTTCACGAACTGTGTACTAGCCTCAAAAGGTTTACCAAAGAGAGTACTCTATCTCATTGAAAGCTCAAAGCTTTTTTAATGGGAGGGCGGTGTCGGCTTTCTATGATTAAAATTTGGAAATGCAAGTTGTTTGCTATGTCTCAACTTGATCTTCGTCAGAAAATTTGATTTTTTTTTTGTTAAAAATTACCATCCAGGACAATTAATGAAAAACTTTCTTATGCAAAAATATTTACTTTCTATAGTGCAGTTGAAACGGTAAAACCTTCTAAAACAATTAGGATATAAAAGCCATATCAATTTCAGCTGAAACGCTTTTGAAACACTCTAACGACGAGAATATATCTACACTTTTAACTTTTGCCAAGTAATTCAGTAAAATTAGACCCACTGCGTTATATTGCCCATTACACACTAAACATACGTAACGGTAAATTACTGATATCCTTCTCCTTCGGCGATTGATTACATTCGTTTCTACCGAATATTTATAGTATGAAAAATGCAGAAAATGTACCAACGAATGGCTCAGTGTACCGATCATTATTTTTTTTCTTTCGTATGCTCAACGAACCCTAACAAAAATGTTGAATATATTTTGCTCATTGATAGAACCATCGTACGGTTGACTGATGTTATAATATGCGACCATACGGCGGTTTTTCTTGCACATTGGTTGGTGTTCATACGATTATTATTTAAGAAAGACAAAATATGGTTAAGACACGTAGGTATAAGTGTAACAAATTCGAAAACGAAAACAACAACAAAAAAAATAACGAATATGTGTATTGGGCTGAATTAATATTTTCAGAGGTGGACAGGAAAAACGTCTTTTTATTATCGCCATCGACATTTGACTTTGTTCTCTTCAACTTTGTACAATATTCACAACCGGATTATATTGTGACCTTACACTTTTCGATGTTTCTAACGGAAATGGAAATTTTGTTTGTTTGTAAACTTGTCGCCTCTCTTGGCACCTCTATTGTTGAACAAAAAAAAAATTGCAGAAAATCTCTTTGTTTTTTGATTGAACAGAAAAAAAAACGATTTTGAATCTCTGCTATTGAATTTAAAAATTTAATTAACTGAACGAGTATTAACGAAAATAACAATTAAACAATGGGATGTGACCATCGATCGATTTCATAGTAATATTTATAAATTTAAACGTTTTTGGCGGCAACAACAACAACAACAACGGCTTTATCACTTAACTGGAAATTGCTGTATTATATACAGCGTTAAACGCAAAGTGGTTGCAAATAAAGCAACTCCCATACCAATTTCGTCTCTGTTTACTAACAAGTCTATAAAACGACGGTGCAACGGTACGAATGGAGTTTGTTGTTAAACAAATATCAGACAAGTGCAAGTGTGATCTAGATACATATTGAAATTGTAAAAGAAAATTCAAAACAAATCAACGATGTTGCGGACATTTATTGTAAGATGTGAATTTTTTGCTTTCGGCTCTTTGTTTCATTTTACTATTAAAAGATTTTTTTTGGTAAATTCCATGTCCTTCAGATAGTTTGTTTTTTCTTTAACTTCTCTGAATTGTGTTACTGTCGTGCGTGTCACAGTGTGTTGTTTAAATGGTTGAGAATGAGGAAATGTTTTTTAACGCAAAAAATGATCTGCTTGCCGTTAATGATGGAATGACTCAACTAAGAGATTTATTTTTGATTTTTACTAAACTGATCAGATCTGAAGCCTTCGGTTTTACTTGGAGAAAAGTGTCTATCCAAACGGGAAAGTGGAAATTCGTTCCACAAAAACAGAAGTTTTTCGGAGCAGGAACTTTTGCTAGAATTGGTAGAATCATCCAAGATTAATCTCAAACTTTTAACGAAAAAAAGTGCATGAATGATGTTCTTGAACAAGCGGCATAACAATTGATATTATGAGCCTAATTTTCGACAACCCCCTGAGGTTCAAATTCGAAAGATGACGTAAAAGCTAGATAGGTTAAATAAGTTCAAATATATCTCGTGTAACTTTTTTGAGAAGTGTTTCACAGTTCAAATTGGTTCTAATCAGTTTAAATATTTGTGCCTTTCCTTAATAATTTAGATTTTCGTGTAGCAGACTCCCTTTTTTAAGTTTATTTTATTCTGACACTTTAGCCATGGAACCTTTTTTCTTATCACCGTTTTATCCATAATCCATGCGTCCAAGAAAAAAAAGCAGTCAAATGCGCCCATGTCATTCATGTTAAAGCATCTTCAAAAAATAAACTCAAAATTGATAGTTGCTACATTAGCCCATCTGTGTGTGTCTTTCATCACGGCAGAGTAACATAAACCAGGCAGGAGCGGTTCATTTTCGAAACGTCAAATAAGGGACCTAATACACTGGTTGAAAATGAACTCAAATGAACACTGACATAAATTGAAAAATTTTGTTCGCAAAAAATACAGGGCTACTAGATTATTCAGGTCCCTAGTCAAATCAGCGCTCCTGCCTGGTTAACTTTACTCTGTCGTGCTTTCATTAAAATTAAAATTGTTACGTCAAGAAATAAACGCACAATTTTTCACCCCCATCTGCTTTACACGCTCAAGATATGCCATTATTTTCTACGCACGATACGTTATGCCTTTTTTTGTCCACTACGTATTTATGTCACCAGTTGAAGTACATATTTTTGCTACGCGCATAGTTTTGGCTTCAAAACAATCGCTAATTGGAGGTGGGTTTCCCATTTGCAATGAAAGAAATGATGTGATCGTGCATTGGACAATATTTACTCAAACTAGTGATAGAATTTTCGTATCAATCAAGTGAACCTACTTAAAAATAAGTAGCAAGGATGATGATACACTTCAGCATAGCACTGAATCAAGCACGAAAACAGAATTTTCAAGCGATCCATCCTCGACGCAGTAGTCAAAACTTTTTATATAAATTAAGTTTGTAAGGTTGGTATAATGCTACTGCGTCGTAATTTTATATATTAGAAGAAATCTAATCTGTTGCTTGGTTCAGTGCTATGGCTTAACCAGCCGGCTGTGAAAGTCTTTCAAAAAATCAATCTGAAGTCGACTAAAAATCTTGAAATGTGTAAGTAGTTTGTGAAGGCAGTCAAGTTTTTTTTTTGTGAAATTCCTCACTTGTCTCGGCTTCGCCACGGATCGGTAAACAACACATGTCATGTCCATTATTTGTATCCCATTCATAAACACTGTACCGTTATTCCAGTAGAATTATTAATTGGTCCATCAAGCAAATTGAATATGAAAATTCATAGCTACTTAATTCGAGATGTTACACCATCGCCACCATCAAAATTAATTAATTATCAAATATTTTACGTTTATAATCTCAATAACCAAATTAAGTCGACAGCATTTAGCATCAATTAAAGCTATTTTTATATTAAAACAAAATCAATTTAATTTATTAGATGGAATGCAGTGGTTAATAACAAAGTTAACCAGTATGTCCATCGCGGATTTATTTTATTTTTAAAATTAAATTAATTATTAAACAGTCGATATCTTTCTGTGGCAATTAATATCATTTTTCCATACACCATTCGGTTCTAATTGCCGGACAACAAATTCCGTATTCGTTTGAGTAACACTTGATTGCATTGAACGTGACATAATCATTCAAACGAGTTTTGTTATCAATCAACTTTCTAATATTTTTATGTTTCTTATTTAGAAACTTTAAGAATTGTAAATCACCAATAGAGGTTTGCTGGATCAATTAAGAATAAATTTTCAATTATGCATTCACTGTCACTATTTCCGTACAGGAAGTTTTTAAAAAATTTGTTTGAATATTTTAGACATATTCCAGTGGGTGACAACTTGTCTCTTTCATCTGTTATAATATCCAGTAAAAATTGGAAGACATTTCAGCTGAACGAACTATCCGAAAAACAAAATTCTCCGAAGATTTTGTTCTTATTCGGCGAATATTTTCGTATCTACTAATCTCCCATCGATTTTGTGCTAAAATTGAATGGATCCAATTTCATTGAATGTTATAAAGGCAAATCCGATGAGAGTTTGTTATGATGTAACATTTTTATCGGGTATCTTTTTCCAACCACATCAATTGATATGAATTACACTCGGTTATGTGTTTGAAATGCAATTCAAAACAAACAAAAAAACTTTATCATCTTACCAACTGGTTCGGGTACGTTACAATCTGTAAGCTGTGCAACATTTTAATGTCAGAGCATTAAATTCCACTTTTATTGAGTGCTGCTTGTCGGTTACGAAAGCCATGTTTTGCTTCATTGTCTTTTGATCTGCAGAAGATCGAGATTGAAATTTATTCTAATTTTCGAAAAGGAATCGTATTTGAATATGGTGTGTTTTGTAGGTCTAACAATTGGATTATTAAATCAATGGTCTTGCAATACTGATCCGGAGTTAATAAACAGCCAATTGAGTTGCAGGGCATGCAAGACAGACAAAAGTGACTTGATAATTTCGGTTATATCTGATCGGAATTCTTTAAAAAAAAAAATTGGTCTTTCTCTCTATCGATATTGCTTGTAGGTTTTTTGTTTTGTTTTTCCAATTGAATACCAAAAACTGGTTTGTTGTTGTCGAATTGAACATTGATCCAATTATTTTTATTTTTTCACTCTCATTTCTAAAATATGTGTGATATCTGTCGGAATGCAAGAAATGCTAATGTCATTGAGCAACAGATCAATTGAGTACCGAGAGTATAACATTCATAAATGGAATATGAAACTGATAAAAATATAATTAAAACAATTTCATTCACGTAAGTCCTCCACGAAACGATATACATCCACTCAATGGATGATGATGAAAAAAAATAAAATAAAAACAACTTTTACCGAAAAAAAGAAAATGCCTTACATTACGACATTTTGCAATATTAAAATAATAACATCAATTAACATGATCGATAGGCAACAGAGTTATACCGTAGAAGAATGAAACAAAAAAAAAATTGTCGTGTTTACTGCTACACGTAATCACCGGCCTACATTAAGGTATTATACACACAATAAATTTTGGTAACACAATAATGAACTCTGGTCCATTTAACTTGACATTAAAAAAACACGAAATCTGTGTCAATTTTTAAATCACCGTAGAATACAATGTAATGCAGCATGTATGTTATGTCATATGTAGTGCAGCATAATATTATGCCATCCACATCCACACTATTATTTTTCATCATCGAAGCTTTCGTGTTTGAAAGCTTTGGAAATGTTTAGAAATTGTAGCGAAAGCTTAGAAATTCGAAACAGGTCAGATCGAAGCAAATTGCCAAAGCCACACAGATAAAAATATGGACCTAGATCTAAATGTTTTTTTGGGATTAACAGTACGCGACCGAATCTTTTTCAGAATTAAAATTTAATTCCTTCAGGGATTACTTGAAATTATCCCCAAATGGGTAATCTTGAATTTATCTATGTCTATACTATCTTTGTGATGCATACATTGATTAATTGATTTCTTGAAACTGGCAGTATCTTTAAAAACAGACCTAAAAATTTTATGGTTAGCCTGGTGTAGCGCAAGGCAGAATAAAGCATCGGAAGTCTCATTGAAACATTTTAAGACCAAATTAATGTGCGTTCGAACTAAATTAACACAAAAGTGTGATTTCAAGACAACAAAATTCTTAGCAACAGTATCATTGTTCTTGTTCAATACCCAAATTATTGTTTAGTCCTATTTTTAATCCCTGAAGGAATTAAAAAAAAATCCATTTTTAGCTAAGATTAAAATCGAATCCCGAAAGAATTCCTTTTTGAAAGTAATCCCATCGGACCTAAAAATTGTAATCCCATATTTTTATCTGTGCAGCTTCTCAAACAGGTCAGAGCCAGATTTCAGATAATTTTAGATCAGCTTCAGGTGTGACCTGATCCAATAAATTTTAATCGGTAGCTTTCCAATCGAATATGAAATTTCCGAGATAAAAAAAAATCGAATGTAGAACTACACTGCCTTGACTAGCTTGTAATCATAATCAATGATGAAACGTTTATGGTTATATTGCGATTATTATTCTTTTTTTTCTTTCAAAATCGATCAACACGAATAGCAACTTAAACGATATTGTGCCGTGGAATTATACTTTTTAATGAACCGAATTGCATTCATTTTTATAAAGAAAATTAAATTTTACTGAGCCGATGGGTAGACTCACTTTTACCTTCTTCGATAGTTAAAATGGTATTGCGACCGCAAGTAGCTTCATTTATAGAAAAGTTACTTCATGGTCATTGCAACATTTTTTTATCCACTTTCGTTACAGGAAATTCATAAAGATTTCATGTACTACGGTTGAGATAACCAGTTTTTTTTTGTGTGTGCGAATGTTTATCAATGAACAGTTCATTGATCTGGCATTTTTATGCATTCGCGTTCGCGTACACTATAATTTCCACAAAAATTTTCCATTGGATACCGATCGTCTCACGCTAGGAAATAACTGGATTCAGACTAATTAATGGAAAAATTTCCAATTTCCCAGCTTTGGTAACGCGAATTTGCTAGACGAGTATATTGATGATTTTTCTCGTTTCGATGTGCAGTGTTAACAGGTTAATAGTTACTTTATGGATTTGTAATTCAAAACTGCAATGGAAACTCTTAGTAATCTTAAAATGTTGTTCATTGAAATGGCAACGTAAATTGAGCGGCGAAATGAGTGGAAAAAGTAGACTTGCAATGCACGGTGAAAATTTAATGGCAAAATTGTTTTCTTAATTGCCAGGTATTGACTACATTGGTCTGTGTAGCAGTGGCTCAGAAATATCAACAGACAACGCCGGTACCCATTTTAAAGCAAATAAACCGTCACAACGAAGATGGATCGTACAGTTATGGCTATGAGGGAGGTGATGGCAGTTTTAAAATCGAAACTAAATATCCCAATGGTGAAGTATATGGTAAATGATATTGAGATTAGTTCGCTGTAGCCGATAGGCTATCTCACTAAAGAACAGTTCAAAACCTCCCTTTCTTTAAAACTCTTACAGGTAAATATGGCTACGTAGATGATGCTGGAAAGGTTAGAGAAATCGAATACGGAGCAAGTCGTCGTGGATTCGAACCGGCAGGTAAATAAAGCATTTGATGCGTGTCTGTATATGGTAATATTAAAAACAAACGAAAAACATTGTAGGAAGCGACATAAACGTTCCACCTCCGACTGTAAACAATGATAACAATCTCTCGCCACTCGGACCAAATGAAGTCGATGATGGTCAATACCGAGAGGATCCAAGCATTTACTACAAAGACGACAAATACAACGTCGAGCCCGTTAAAACTGTCAGCCAACCAGCCCGCTTCCAATCAAACACATTCGAAACCAATTTCAACACAAATAACAACAATCAATACCAACAGCAATCGCGTTTCCGCCTCCAACAGCAGCCAGAATACCAGTCTCAAAGCTACCAACAACAAAATCAATTCCAACAATACCAACAACAACCATTCGAAGGCAGACAGTTTCAACAGCAACAATATCAACCGTCCCAATATCCAGCATCCCAAGCTGATCTATTCAGAGGACATCCTGCGACTCAGTTTGATATAAACACTGGTTCTTATAGTGTTTCGTACACGGGGTAAAGGTTCTCCTTATTATAATTGGAATTACGGGATGGTTTTGAGATATATTTTAGGACGATGTTGCCAATTTTTAAGTCATTACGTTTAATTGAGAAAAAGAAATAAATTTTTGAAACGAATCAATGTTTTGATTGTAAATGCATCCGTTTCATTCGAAGCTTTTAAGTATTAATGAGACAGAGGCTAGCTCTTGAAAACATTGTTCCAGGTAGAGGAAATTCTGTTTGATGAGTCCCTTTTTTGGATACCGTTGTCCTCTTACAAACGACAAGCGGATAAGCTTCCTAGATCTATTACTTCTGTTGATTAAACAATATTTGACCGTTTGATATAAAATTATACATAAAAGTAGGAAAAACTAAGTAAGTTTTAACACAGATGTGCCTACATAATCGTCTATCCCGCGCTCATCGCCTATTTTTTGCATCGTTGTCGTCAACAGTTGCCTATCCATATCTAAAAATCATTCAATCTTCATTACACATGAGTTTATTATCAAATAGTTTCTAGTCATAGCATTATTAATCGTGGGACAGGACTCGGTCGAATCAAGGGAAATGCAATGCAAGCGAATAATAGGCGGATGGTCTAACTGGGGAAAAGATTTTTCATTGTTGTTTTCCGTCGCGTCTTTCGCACTAAATCTTCTTGTAACAGCAAATATACTTCAAACGAGCCATCAGGACAGGTCGGAGCGTTTGCTGCGACTGCGCCCCGTACAAACCCGTATATCTATTGGGTACGTGACCCTAGTGCGTCTGTCACCCTACTTTGACCGTAAGCCTATTGCGCCGGTTAATGTAGTTAAAGTAAAATTATTATGTAATGTGTGCATCCTACAAATTGCGCATAGCGCAATTACGAAGCCCCGTACGACGTTCCTTTCAAATGAAACAAAAATTTCAAATCGCCCTAAAAATTTTATTTTTTTGTAGGGCCTAGTATCGGCCTCAGTCCGAGGACCCAAATTTAAAATTTTTTTCAACTACATTCTATTCGGCCTTTGATTACCTTCCAAATGAAACAAAAATTACGAAAAACGGATGAAAGTTACTCGAGTTATATGTGAAATACACATAGGGCCCTAGTAGCGGCCTTAGGCCAAGGACCCAATTTTTTTTTTTTTTTCAACAACATTCTATTCGGCCTTCGATTACCTTCCAAATCAAACGAAAATTACGAAAAACGAATGAAATTTACTCGAGTTCTATGTAAAATACACATAGGGCCCTAGTAGCATTTCACTTCTAAGGCCCTAACTCACGGTCGACTCACCCGATTTTAAAAAACTTTTTTTTCCTGGATTGGTATTGACAATATCTATCATTTGCCGTGCCATTTACATTTCCTTCGTTTATTTTGCCACAAATATCACCAAAAGACCTTAAATCACTTAGATGGCCCTAACTCATGAAGGGCCGACCCGAATATGCCCATCTTCGAACTTAGCCTCACTATTTCGACTGTCTTTCAGGGGAAAAAAATCGGATTTGATTTACTCAAGATATCGACGTGACAGACGGACAGACGGACAGACAAAATTTTTATTGCAGATTCGTCATCTATGAACATAGGCAAACACTTTGCCCTTACCGTCTGCTTCGAATTCCATCAATTACACACGGCATCGTAATCCTATAAGCCCCTTTGTACTTCGTACGGGGCTAAAAATTAGAATAGAATATAGACGTTTGTTCCAAGCAACGCACTCCAATAACAGGAACAGGAACAGATTTTTTTAGCAGTCATTTGGTCTCTTATTTTGTATGGAATGTCTGTAAATTATGTCTCTATGGATGATATTTGACTGTAATTTGACAAATCGTATGGCCTTTTGAAATAGACCTATAACAGCTGTCAGTATCATTCAGATTTAAATCCTTATTTTTGAAACTGAAACATTTTTCCAAATTTTTCATTAGATTTGCTGAATAGATTTATCTAATATTCGAACAATTCGTCGGTAAATTAGAATATTTGCTGTGATTTTCATACAAAATGTGGCGCAATTTCAGTTCAATCATTTTGTTTATAGTCAACTTAATACAAAAAGACTTAAAGTATAGTACAATAATAGGTAAAACATTACAAATAGGAATCCAAGTTCAAAAATACAATAAATCAGAAATCGTCAGTTAAATTAGGAAAAGATAATGTTCAATAAAAAATCAATAGAAAAGTTAGTAGAAAAAAAAAATCGTCGTCAAAAATTGGCAAATAGGCTGGTCAAACAGTCAGTAGATTTTCAAGACTTGATCCATAGATAGGAAGATTCCTTACGTGTGTTTGATTGGCTCCCGAACGACATAATACATTCGAAGAATCGTTGCTCTGAGACAAATCGACAACTGACTTGTCTATGAATCGGTTAAATCGGTGAATCGGTTTGGTTTAAATTTTGTATTGCAAGGCAGTTTGACTTACCGAAAGTTTGAAAATAATAATTGTTTGTGGTGGTGTAACCTACGACGAGAACACACAATAGTTGACGAAAATTGGCACAAATTCTGAGCTTTCTCACCGCAAACATTTATAGTTGTCACTTAAAGCCAACACTTCTTGATGTAAAAAGGAAGCGGAGTTGATACGAAGTTATCATCGAAAATATTATTATTGTTTCGAACAGGCTACAATAAAGTGTTTTGTATGCTTGCTAAGAGGACCGAAAGTAAAGCTGTCAATTCGCGGGGCGAAAGCTATCGCTTTCGCCCCGCAAATTGACATTTGCTTACTTTCGGTCCTCTTAGCAAGCATACAAAACTTAATACGTAACTCTTTCGGCCTCCTCAATCGATACGTAAATAACTAGTGTTGATTCGTCTTACATTTGTAGCCTACATTTGTGCGTTTCGTATTTTTTGTTTTATCTTTTCATCCTTTTTGAAAAATGTAACACGACAATAACGACCACGAATGTGTTGGCCTGCAATCCAAAAAGATTTGCTTGTGGCAGCTTGAAGAGTTTGTATAGGCATACTTGATGATAAATGCTTTTTTAGGCACACGATGTGGTGTATTGTCACACTCGGCTTCGAGTGACAATCTACACATTTAGTGTTTAAAAAAGCATTTCTGCAACGGCTCTGCGAAAATTGAACTTTCTCATGCCTGATTTGTAACGTATGCATGGCCTTTTTTTGGATGGTTTACTGGTTTCATCACAAGTGACGAAAAGTAACTACATTTCATCACTAATATGCAGCCAAGTAAATATAATCTGCTGAACCGTTATCATCGTATTAAAAATTTCAGCGCAAAAGAAACCGAGTTGATTGCACAGATGCACTAACTTAATTACTCGAAAAAAAACAGCTTTTCAGCAAAACTGTGCGAATTAATACAAAAGTAACGCGATGCTGAATTTTTCTATTTACACTGTGAATGATTACTTAAAAGGCCGGGCTTCTATGATTAAAGTATAATTGAAAAATTAACGAATTTGGTTGTGGTTTGCATTTCGAAAGATCACTTTACACAGCTGGTTGCAGAAAACGTTGTATGCAACACGTTGCGAAACGAGGTTGTTTTCGTCGCACGATGCGGTTATCAAACTTGTTGCATAAATTACTATTATCACTCGGTTGTATAATAGTTATTTCGTTTATTTCATGGAACTAGGCTAATACCTCCTGTTCTCTTTTCATCATATAAGAGAACATGAGTCAGAGTCTATCATTCATTTTTATCTTCTTTGTCGATAACAGATGTCTAACAGATTCAAACAAAGCTTCCGACTTGCGTTCACAACCAATCATGAGGACAAAGAAAACAACCAAAAACTTCTAACTAGCTAACTCCGTTCGTAGTAACTATTCTTCGAAGCGACCAAATTTTAATATTTTTCTTAACATTATCTTTACTGCGAACTTCATAATTTAAGCTAGTTGTACCCGTAGATATTCTCGTCGTTAGGCATGTTCGATAATTCATTCGATAGATAAAATATCGATTATTTCCTTAGAATCGATTTAATCGATATTTTCGCAAAAAAGTCAATCGAATGTTTTATCGATAATCGACTGAAAAATCGGTAAATTTCAACTGATGATTCTCTAAATATCGATTGATATTGAATCGATTATTTGCAAATTTTAACATCGATCGCAGTGAACACACCTACTCGTCGTTAATGTGTCTTTTATTTTTTACAATATCAGAGTAAAATTGGTATTAATATTCATTGCCTTGATATTTATCACTTAAAAATGTCAGTTACCACAAGAACAAACGTTGTACGTAGTACAAATGTAATGTCGTCGACCAATCGTATTTAACACAATATTTAGTTTCCGCTATAAAAATGCATTTATTTTATTTCCTATAATTTCCCATAACTGTAAGGTAAGTGATGATCTCACCAAAGTCGGGACACATAAACTTTGGATATAATTTATCGTACCAGTAAGAACTTCGACATTTAAATCAATATTGCATGCATTTATTGTCCGCCTTTTGTCTGAAAACAAATGACTCAATACACGAGACAATGACATCAGTCTATGTCTGCAGCAAAACCAAGAAGGATGGAGGACAAAAAATTATGCAAAAAATGCGCGGTGGCTAATGCTGAAATATTTTATTTTTTTTTGCGTAGAAAATGAAAATTTGCCAATTCAAGAAAAATCAATCGAAATTGGTTCAATGTTAATCACGAAATACTTGTCTGACTGGAATCGATTGGCATCCATAATTTGTAATAATGCGTCACACAGCTTCGCACTATGATCATCGGTAGGTAGATCAACATAAAAACTCGTAATGCCAGCAATGGAAATGAAAGTGCTCTGAAAGCAATGCAACGGATTTATTCACAAGAGTAAAGAGAAATAAAAATATTTTGTCAAATTGAACGACATGAGCACATCCATCGCTACTTCTATATTATATACATTATATATCAACACAAGGTCATTTTCGAAATACAAATTAATTAGAATCTTCAAGATACGGTCACCCGTTTTGGCTATATGACCTGACCCCGCCTTAAACATGATACCAACAGTCGACTTTCGCTTTCACGTAATTAAATTTTGTGATGTTTCAAGGATTTTCCTTCGTTGTTAAGACAATTTAAAGTCTTAGAACTGGTTTAACCATTCGGAGGTTCGGAAATTGAATTTAAATTCACTCGATATTCAATATTATATATACTAAGTATATGGTGCTGTGTACTGTACATTGGTATCAATTCTTGTGAATATAAATAAATTCATTTTTTTTCCGTTTCAGAACAATGAAAAGTTGTTTCAATCAAGGTCATTCCATGGTTCGTGCTAAACGTATAATAATTGAAATATTTTAGGAAAAAGAAATGCCAGTGAATGCGATGGCGACAACGACGGAATGGTTCTTATAGTTCAATTATTTTATTTTATTTTTCATTTAAAAATGCAAAAGTTATGAGATATAAGATATGTCACATAACGAACAAAGGTATGTAACAAGGAATTCAGTAATGAAACTGTGTGTATAACATATATAATGAAACCTATTCGCTGCGCTGTGATATAAGTTATTAATTAAAATGAAATATGTGGCAATTGCAAAATAATGCTTTCCACTTTTCGAAAGAAATTAGACATCGTCAATGACAGAATTAAGCTGCAACACAAGTCCAACATTCTAAATGAATATTATTGCAGGTGACGCGATTATCAGTATAGTGTTAATAGCATCGTATTTACCAATAATGGATGATGATGGAAATGGTACTAGTTGTGTGAAGTTTATCGATCCGATGCGAGCCGAGGTCGGTTAGCACACAAGAAGCAATTTACATCATATGTCCCATTGCCAAGTACCTAAGGTATTTTCTTAATAACTTGAGGTAAAATGTCGCGTTTTGAGTAGATATGGTTTTCGTTTCTGTCCTGTACGATGCATTGGTCTAATGACTTTTTCTTAGTGACTTGGTGGAATTAACACCTAGAGTAGGACGAAAAAGCTTAAAAAAGTAATCCGCTCAACTGGATATAAGAGGAACAAATGCTTCGCTAAACATATAGCCTACATTTGTTCGACCGCCAAAATAATAGATTACAATAAAAGAAACGGGGTTGATTGTCGTAGTTTGACCAGCTCTCAAGAAACTCTGCAGGCTGTCGAAGCTAAACTGCTGATTTTTCTTATTGCCTGCACTCAACTACGCGAAAGTGACAGATGCGAAATTTTTGTTCTTTGACATTAGGACAAAAGAAAAATTTTCGAACAGAACGGCACAATTAATCTCATGAAAGACATAAAATGCCTTCTAAATTGTACCAAAATTTATTATTGATAATAGTTGATCGAAACTTGAGTAGTTGTAAAATAATAAATTTTGTTCCATTTTTAAATGCATTTTATGTCTTTCATGAAAACCTCTAGTATTTGATCATTATAATAACCTTATAAACTTAATTTACATAAGAAATTTTGACTACTACGTCGAGGAGACTCCTGTTAAAAGTGCTTGGTTCAATGCTATGTCGAGATATATTAAAAAAAACATACATACTAACGCCGACCCGTACGAAACACCTATTCGTATCAAAAGCCTTTACTGTGAAAATCTTCATTTCTTTTACTTCATTCTCTACTGAAAAGCTATTCGCGCTTTAAAATCACTTACATTATCCACTCTTTGCCTTGTTATCATATACAAATAAATTGCCGGAGGCAATATAGACAGCCCCGTACGAAGTCAACTTTCATAAATTCCTATTTAAACAGCTATATACCGCTATATTTACCTATATTTTCCTATAAATAAACATTTCACAGATGAATATGCTATTATATAGCTCTATATGCCTGTATATAGCTCAATATAGGTGAATATAGATATATATATAGATGTCCATACATGCAATCCCTGAAACGCCACACACATAACAAATTATTTCCATGTTAACAGAAACTCTCTAAGTACCATTTTTCCCAAGATATATCACTTTTACTAAAATTAAATATGGCCGCCGGCAGCCATTTTGTTAGGAGACCGGAAATAGTACCGACGCTTTACATTCGTTAATACCTTTCAAACAATAAAAAAAAATCATGAAATTCGGTCAAAATTTACTCGAGACATTGACAAAATACTCCAATTCCACTGTACGGCCGAGTAGCCAGATAAGAGCTCACTCCAAGAGACCTAGCTCACGCTCAGGAGAACATAATTTCATAAACTTTTTTTCCCTGATTGGTACGGTCAATACCTATCTAATAAAGCTAAAACAGATGACATATGTTTAAAATATGGCCGACCTACAAGCTAAAACTGCTTGCCGCCCTGTGCCTGTTTCACACCAAGGGGTCTAACTCACGAGTCGGTCATCCGATTTCCATAAACTTTTTTTTTGTCGATCGGTATTGTAAATACCTTTTATTTGACGTATCACTGACAAGTGTAGTGCTTAAATGTCTGGAGATATCATAGATAACACTTAGGCACTTATTGGGCCCCAGCTCCGGAGAGGTCGATCCGAAATCACCCATCGTCGAACTTAGCCTGTCTTTTGACATTACCAAACGAGGAAAAAAAGAATTTTAGAAATCGGATGTGTTTTACTCAAGTTAGAGAACGGGCAGACAGACAGACAGACGGACATTTTTTTTTCACTGATTTGGCATCTCTAGACAACCACAATAGGTTTCCCCTTACTCAGGGAGTCCAATTCGGCGTGTTACAAACGTATGCGTAAACCTATAAGACCCCAGTACTTCGTACGGGTCTAAAAATTGCAGTCCAGGTTGTTCTTTTAACAATCTTAATTTCTAAAAACATTTTTAGTCATCCAGCACAGTCTAAATTTTAGAATGTTTTCTATAATTTTTACCCGGACGTTACTATTTATTTCAATAGTTTTTTTTTCAGACAAATGCTTTAAAGTTGAAACCAGACGCTCCAAATTAAAAAGTTACGAAAGGCAAGCAAACAAGGTCGTTTGTATCTATAATATTGTCGACAGCGCATTTTTTTTTGATACAGCAGAGATTTCATTCTAATATCAATTGAAATTCTTCGGCTAATTGAATTTATTGTTCATATATTATGTTTGGTGTGTGGCGCGCATTGTGTGTATCCTTCTGGTGATAAATTGGGTACATAAAATTCAGAGAAGATTGATGATAATTTCATATAGGCTTCGCGTTTTTTTTAAATTTATAATGCTTCACAGTGTTATGAAACAACGCCCACACAGTTAACTTCCTCGTATCTATCCGCATATAATACGGTTTTATATTCAATTATTAAAATGTGTTCATATAATTTTCAGATTTATTTACGTGTTTTTAATTCAATGGTAGTATTGTTATTACCCGTAGTATAATAATTTTGATATAATAATATCAGAAACATTAATTTTAAATGGATTAACTTAATGGTCAAATAGCTTTGAGAGCCATACGCGCACATTCATTTAATATAAAATAGGAAATCGAAAATTCCATGCTCTATTTATCTAACTTTAGTTTATGACTACAGCTTCTACAGTCTTTTTTTTTTTTAATAAAAATTGTAAATAGCTACAGGCACCCCAATAAAGAGAAATGTCTCGATTTGTTAATGCAGAAATTATAAAATATTCACAAAATACGTGAAATGAAAAATCGAAAATGAAATTTCATTTACAAAAGTTAAATAAATTTTAAAATAAAAAAAAAAGATTTTATTCAGCACACAATTGGCACATTTGACCAGACAGTTGATATTGAATTGCACGTACTGTACGTGTATGATTTTTTATATTTCGATAAAAAGACATCATTCCGCTTACTCTACATTTCACTTATGACTTTTTTTGCAGCAAATGAACAGAGCTAAAGAAATTTAAATAAGAAATTTATAACTGCCATTAAAGTCTAGTCGGATTGAAGTAGTAATTCTATGTAAGTATATGCATGCTACAAGCAATTCTTTCGACACGCTCAGCGTGTAAAATAGTTTACATAGGTCGCGATAAAAATTTAACATTTTCTTCTGTTTGCTGACCTCGGCAACGACTCCTATAAAAAATTTTATCGATAGCTTGTCCTTCCACTTTTTATCCTTAATTATGGTACAACTAGGCAGAACGACAGATTTGAACCGATTGTAAGCTGATTGAATATGTTCAAGTGATATGAAGTGAAGTTGAAGGTAAAGTGTTTGCACGTCTTACCGTCGAAAAAATTGTTACACTCCCACTAATTTCGCTTCTAGTAGACCATAGAGAACACTAGGTTTGATTATTACTGTATTAGCCCGTCTAGCCCAAAACCATTCGTTGGTTGTTAAGACAGATTATTTTTATGATATGAGTCTCACATTATGAGACTACACTTAACAAAATTAACGAATTATCACATTTTCGTTTTCAACAGATTCTACATAAATTTTAGATCCACAAATTTGACAGTCTTGATATTGAATGGTTTTTATCCCAGTAACCTGGTTGTTATACTTGTACGACAAAAATTTCGACTGGGAAAAAATTCAAAAATTCAATATAACAGCTGTCAGAATCTGTGGGACTAGTTATATCAGATCCCACATAAATAAAACAAAAATGTGATAATTCGTAATTTTCCATAATTCTAATACACAAATTGTTTGGTCCATCATTTTAACATCAATCTTCGACTCATTACCGTGTAGGGATGGGAGACGTTAAAAATTATCGATAATATCAATCGAAGGAAATTATCGATAATTGATTAATCATATCGTTATCGATAATTATCAAATTATCGATATTTCGATAATTATCGAAATATCTATCGTTTTATAATTATCAAATATAATTGATACTATATTCGTGTCACAGATATTGGACGGGCGAGCGATTTCTTTTCTTCTTCTCAAATTGTTCTCCAACAATCTTGTAATACGGCAAGCTACTCTCTCATAAGAAGGAGGAAAGCACAAGAAATACTCATTCATGTAGACATAAGAATATTGAATAGTTCTAAAGCAGACGTCAGAATAGAATATGGTACTATTGATATTCTGATAATTATCAAAATATCGATATTTTCATAATTATCGAAATATCGATATTTTGATAATTGCCAAAATCTCAATAATTATCGATTATCGATATTTTTTTGATAATTTTCGATAAAAAAAGTCGATAATTATCGATTATCATTTTCATTATCGCCCATGCCTATTACCGTGTAAACAGAAACCATTTTCTGGCCGCAACGCCTCAACAAAATTTTTCCAGCAAGACAGTAATGTACTATAACGATCGCCCATAAACAATAACGTTCGTTGCTTTTCCGTTCAAAAAAGAAAAATTATATAGAGGATCGGTACAGCAATTTTCTTGCCTACCAGCCGTTTCGGCCCTATGTCGTGTCTACAAATTGTCTCGAACAAGGAAGTCGAAACAAAATGAAAAACTTAAAGTAATGCCGAAAAAATTACGTTTGAAAAGATCATCTTCGTGTTACCAAACGATAAACAGGTGCTACAAAGTACCATCACAAAAGAAATTATATGGTGCAAGTAAGTCAACAATATTGCAGTTTTATATTCATTCTGTTTCCTCTGAATTAGCACAACAATGATCAAATATAGCATTATACATATAATGTTCGTTGTGGCATAACTTTACAATTAACGATACAGACGTCTAACATTACATGCACCTATATACCTGAATGTAGAACATGTTATTCAACTTTATACATTATAATTTTTGTGCGATCAAAAACACGGTTAACATTATGTGTGAAAATAAAGAGAAGAAAAAAAATGGCTAAAAGTTGAACCGAACGAAATTCATTTCATTTACGAGAAATGAGACTATCTTGCGGTGTACATCGACGTTCGACTTTAACATAAAGAATATTTTAAAGTTTATAAAGTGTAAGTATGATGCCTGGATTAATGTATATTATGCTCTCTAAGTTAGCAGCCTTATATATACGTATACTATGCATACATCTAACAGAACAACAAGTTAAAATTGTAATATGAATGAGTACCTCGATGAATACGTTAATTTTAATATTGAAATTGAAAGTAATTACGTCAGAAACTTGATCTTGTTTTTTGATCATTATGCCTACAACTACAGGACATATAAATATGTGTGTTTTACTAATATTAATTTCATGTAATTTTATAAGGAACTGATTGAATTAAATTCACTTAATCGTTACGTCAGAAATTAGAATTATCTTACGTGAAAGTACCGAGGTGGAATTCGCATAATTTTCTTTGTGTGATTAGGAGATGTGGGTCCAGTTATTTTACAATATTAGTTTCACTGTATTTATGTGTTACTGCTTGGTCATTGCACAGATTCGAAGATAAAATTATAGATTGAGGGTAGACATTTGTAGCGCGATTTGAGCATGACTAAGGCAAAATTTTCATTAGATTGCTATAAAAGGTTGCCCTGCCATTGTCATAGCCAAAAATGGATTTCGGTCAAAAAGTCGGAATTATAATTATGGAATGGAATTTCACTTTTACTTATTAGTGATAATACTCGACTGGTACATACTTGCAGCAAATTCTCGAATTTAAAGGTAAAGTCATGTTTGAAAGTTCACAGACTTCCATTAGGTCTGCCGATGAATTCGGCCTGTTTTTCGATGCAACCAACCTGAACCCTGAACTCATAGTGGTTCCTTGTCTGTGGGACTCGTGGTAATTTCTGTGCTAAATGAGCTAAATGCAACCTAAATATTTCAAGTAATCAACTTGTAAAAAGGGAAAGGTGACGCAAGTCCTTGGTTTTTTCAAAACATCTGGTATACCCAGTGGTGATATGCATCCTGTAGCTGAGCTAAAACAAATTGAAGAAGAAAACTCGGTACATTGCCGTCAATCCAGTCATTGGACGAGGTTTATTATCTTCTTTCGAATGAGAATAAAAAACGATAGTTAATGTTTTCCCCTGATTCTCCTGAATCAGGCCAGTTACCATGGTTCTGGATAAATAGAGTAGGGTAATTTTTGTTAAGAATAGAAGCCACTCCAAGGGTGGAATTTGTGTCATGTACAGGTACAAATTTAGGATTAATAAAAAATAAATTATGTGGAGAACTAAAAAAAAGAAAACTGAATCATTTGCCAATTTTGACACTATTTCTTGCTATTTTAGATATTTTGTAAATAAAGATACAAGGACTTGTGTCTTGAGTCCTGATATTATGAAAGAGCTAAACAGTTTGAGTCAAGATCACCTTACATCCCAGAAAAACTCAATTGTTGCTAAGGTATTGGTGCTAAAACAGAAATTAGAGTTCAATTTTCAATATACTACCTACAGCTTCTCAACATCTTCCGATCTAACAGCGAAAACGGATTTCCGTTCCAATTCAAAAAAGGAAAAACTGGTAAAATCGCCACAGTAAATGTACCATGTGTCATAATCCTATAATATCAATAAACGATTTGAATGACCAACAACTTTTTTATGTACCTTATGTACATCAACTGTGTCTGTTGGGAGGTGCAACTCCAAAACAACATTTTTTTGGGCATTTTGCTGAAATTTGAAAAATCATTGATCGATTTATCTCGTTGGCTGTCAAAAATCGCTCGAGATGTTGATCTGTACATTGTTCTGTTCAGTAGGTACTCTGCTTCTATCAGCGTTTTTACCTTCTCTGATACAGGACTTATCAGATAATTTATATAATTTGCTGTTGAGTTTTGGAATATTATGCGATTAGATAATGACATAGCGGATCTCATATATATCATGGAGGCGCTGTTGGAGACTTCAGTCTTGGAATATTTTCAGACAAATCACTTTACTTGAGTACATCGATAATATAGTTGTAACAATGCTAATACAAATATTAGCTGTCGTAGGACTCTTGGTAGTTCCATCACACCAGCAACTTGTTAGTTGGCAAGAGTTTTCGAACGCTGTCACTATCCATGGATTCCCAGTGCCGCAACAAATCCAATACACTACCTTCTTGCAAGGTCTACCTCTTGGTGGAATTACAAACAGACAAGAGGCAGCAATGGCTTTAACTCAATTCTTGCATGAAAGTGGTGGTCTGAGATTTAGACGAGAAATCGCATGCGAACACACTGGCTGTCCTGAACATTACCGCACTCCCGGATGCGATGCACCTGGTCAATTTTACTTCGGCAGAGGATACATTCAACTAACATGGTGCGGCTATAACTATCTACCATTCTCTTTGAGCCGTTTCGGTGACGATCGCTTGAGATTGAATCCGGATTTAGTAGCAAGTGATGAGCAATTGGCTTGGGATTCCGCATTCTGGTTCTGGAGGGTATGTTATCCGTTTGAAATTAAACGAATTTTTCTCTTTAATTCCATACGAATTTCTTTACTTAGCAAAACGTACACAATTTCCCTGGTGTCCAACAAGGTCATTTCGGTGCAACAACACGTGCTATCAATGGAAATCTAGAGTGCAACAATCCAGGTGGTCATCATCTCGCTAGAATTCGTTTCGCAATGTACGGTAGAGTGAGAAGTCAATGGGGACTTCCCGGACCGGGAATTGAAACTGGCTGTTACAACTAATTGTTTTTGAGTTCTGAAGTGACAATAAAACATTATATTCAATTGCATCGCGTCAAATTTCATTACCGCCTGCAATTGTATAGTAGAATGACGTTGTTCACAGATGGCGTTTTCGATCACATGTAAGTAACTAAGAAATATGGACTCATTGTGCTTTGTGATTGCTTCTGTTGACTCATAAGAATCTGGTGGCCATAAGTTCGAACTATCAACGAAAACTCGCAAATTTAAAGTCTTAGTAGCAAGATTCAATTCAAAGAAGTGTTGAATTTCTATCGATGGTCCACTGATTTATTTATTGTCTAAAGCATTCTGTTCAACCGCCTCCAACTGCGATTTAGCTGTCCCCATAATCTCTGTGTCGTTAAACGTTTGCGAATTCTACAATGAAACAAATCTTTTCACTTCATTAGACAATACCAATGGCAATACAAATTGCTAAGTGGTTTCTCTCAGTGTACATATACATGCAGGTTGATTTTTAACCGCCTATCCATTTGCCAACAGTTGTCACTGCAAATATTTGTAACTTAAGTTAAGTGGTTCAATTTCTGCAAAAACATAAAAATGCATTCGAGCATTGCGTAACACTTGAACAGAGTTCGTTTTCTTAATCTTTCACTTGGTATAAATAAAAGTAAAAATGTGCGCTTACGAAATCGTAAATTTAATTTGAAAAAAAAAAATCCGTGTTAGAAGTGCATTCCAAATTTCTGAATGCATCGAAAACATCGAAGAATCACAATGTAAAACTCGCTGCAATGTTCACAGACCTTATAAATATAATAAACAAGTTCCTTAAAGTCGAAATGTTCATTTATATCTTAACTATCGTAAGTATCTACAAAAATAATGAAAATAGAAAAAAAAAAACGAAAACGAAATAATAAATTACCATGTCCAATGTCCATGTACCTGATTAAAGCTCAAAGCACTTGTGCATCGTTATACTCACAATTTCGGATTGACCTCAATTCACGTAAAAAATATTTGTTGAACTTGGACCTTCCACAGTATAACGTAACACAAGAACACAAATTGTTACTCAATCAAAATAAGTGTTAGAAGCGTTTCGAAAAAAAAAAATTAAATCTGCTCTCACAGTTTAACCATTGGCTTGGTATATTTCCATAATTTACGAAGCGTTGGTAATATGCTTCGGACTAGAAATTTTAATTGCATGCCATTTCCTTTAGCTGCTCCAATCGGCTTTTATGTATTGCTAAAAATTTGACAACCGTTTGCAGATACATGAGTAAATATATTATTTCTGAGGTACATCATCCGTGTGAATGAAGTGAGGAAACTCTAACACATAATTGAGGTATAAGGAAAAAGTTAGCATGCGTTAGGAAAATAACTATTATCGATTCATAATTGTTGTCAAAAAAAATTGAGATTTAAGGAGTGACTTGGATTTAGAAAATATTTCAAAGAACGGCATAGAAGCTGTATGGGTGAAAATTATGGGTAATTATTTAACGCGAGGTATCGATTTGGTGATAAACTTTCAACGTTTATAGATCATTGTTACAAGGCTCAGACCATTTGCGTTCAGGAGAAACATTCTTTGATCTTTTCATCGCCTTTTCGGATGCAGATACAGAGGACCTGTTAGACCTTCGCTAAAATAGTCAAATTTTAACCCAATTTGTCTACTGCTCATATCTCAGTCTGGATGAATTTAAAACCCAGTAAGACCGTATTCGCCCCGAAAGTACGTGCAATTACGTTTGGAATGACCTTTTGTGTTTCACGTACTAGGAGAAATTTCCTTAAAAGTGCATGTTTTCGATCACTTCCCACTAACCACACTAACGACAAGGAATGTGTTAGCTTTAAATAAAAATTGGTTTTGGCTGTTGACATTTGACCAGCTCTGAAAAAAATCAGCGCTGTTTAACGAAATTCTTATAAACTGCTCAGTTTTCTCAGAGTTGGTCAAATTTCTACAACCAAATCTATTTAGAGCATCAGCCCGGCAAGTTGAAGGTTGTGAGTTCATGTCTCACCCATGCACATCAAATTTTTTAATTTCAAATCCAATTCTAGTATTTCTAAAGATGAAAATTAAAAAAGAATTCGTCGCGGAATACAGTGAACGACATCTCAAATGTCTCACTGTCATTTTTTTCAGAGAATGTCATTGTGAATTTGCAATGACACAATAAAATTCTCAGAAAAATTTGACAGTGAGACATTTGAGATGTCGTTCACTCTATAGCGTTTCTCTAGAAAAATCTATTTTCTGTTTTTCAACAACTTTCGCTAGCACATTCGTGGTCGTTATTGCAGTCCTACATTTGCGAAAAAGGATTCTGGTGGAAAGATATCATCAAAAGTAACCTAAAATCGCCAAAATGTATGCTTTTCAGCAAAGCATCGAAGCCTCTTAAGAGGAGTCTTTACTTGGCAAATTTGTAGTCCGAGAAAACTCAAAATTTGTATCAATTTGCGTGAACTATTGCGTTTTCTCGGACCTATAGGTTTCATCACCACAAAAATTTCTATTTTATATTTACTGCTTACACATTTCAACATCAAACGATGTTTTTACTTTCTCCAAAAAGGATGCAAGTGCAGAATTATCATAAAAAAGTTAATATTTTTGCGCCCAAATGTAGACAACAAGTTTTCCTAGTGAAGATTCCCCTTAATATTCCATAAGGACTGTAATGTTTTGACGCAGATGAAAATGGTCGGGGCTCACGGCAATATGTGAGCGCCTAAGTCTAGTCATATTAATTTTAGTAATTTTTGTCAATTAACCTCGAGCATCATCATATGCAAAGACAATTTATTGCTTATCTTGTAATCAATTTAGGACACAAGGACACTACAATTAAATGTGGCACATTGGTTAGCTCTAAATTTTATTATCAAAACAAAAAAAAAATTGTCACAATCGTTAGCACTACCCATTTCATTTAAAACATACATTATTAATAAGAAAATTTCTTTATGGATATATTGCCCATATATACTATCCCATTCAGTAATACCCTACAAAATCATAGTGTACGAACAAGCAAAAATAAAATTACATTCTCTTCGCATATGCAATTACAAATATCTCACTTCAACTACGTGATTTTGCATTACACACAAACAAAGACAACATTACTATCGACTAAATGTAAAAAGTCCGAGTATAAAAGCCCCCAAAAGGTCTTTAACGTGTTCAGTTTTTCCGTGAAATTTCAAGAAATAGCTCTATCCAAAAATTTATTTGAAAAAAAAACTCCGTTAAGAATGTTGTTAAAATTGGTATGTGCAATTTGGTTACATTCATTAGGTTTCTTTTTTTTTGATGCAATAGTTAATCATGAAGTAAAAAAAAATCGAATAAAAATAAAAATAAAAAATGAAAAGAAAAGTGTAATTTCTCATACAAATTTATTAACCTTGAAAATCGCAATGGATTAGCAATCAATCACAGCCTTAAGATCGTTATTATACCATGGGATTATTTACTGCTATGTGAATTTTATATTTATTCTTATTCAAATGGAACACGTTTAAGTGCACGTCTTCTGCTAAATGAACATTTTATTCGCTTGACATTTTCAGTGATAGATAAATTGTTAAATTATTATCTTCTAATGTTACATTGTAGTTGCGCGGTATTATTTTTTTTTTAAATAATTTATTTATTGTTGTTGGTGTATTTCATTTTTTACTTTACATCATACGAATGGTTAAAGTTTAATTCATTTATTCGTTGGTTTTTTCGTCTCTTAACAAAGATTTTATAAAGAATGTAATATAAATTCAGTTTCACTTTCAAAACTCGGTACGCGTGGTTATATTACACAGATATAGTTACCTAAATGCCGCAAATGGCTGGTTTATATTTTGAAATTTAAATATTCGATTCAGAATAGTGATAGACATTAAATTCTCGCAATATTGGTATAAATGTAAGCGTACTGTACATTGTTCTTGGCTGGTTATTATTGACGACAAATTCATTTTTTCTAATTTACAATCGACAATATGAATTGCTTCGAATATTGTTTCCTAACAGTCTAATTCGTAACTTACCGTTTGCGGGGAAAATAGGAAATTCCAACAAGAGCGAAAGATTGCGGCCAGAGAGAAGCGAGGAATTTAGTATTTCTCGTCGAAGGGACCACATAATTTTTCAGCCGTGTGTGGCGTTTTTATCCACGAAACAAACACAACCATTTGTTCCGCCATTTTTCAAAATCAAAACAAAATGACAGTTGCAAAGAGAAAAACAACTGATCGATCCATTGGGAAAAACAAGCGCTGAGAAAATAAACAATTTCTCACCTGAACTGAGAGAGCGTCAACAAAATGCCATCTTCTCACTGCATTTGAGTGGAGAAAATATGATTATTCACGCCGCACGGATGAAAAACTGTTGATTCTGCATTTTAGCATTTTAATTGGCCATATGGCCATAATTGTAAACTTGCTTCAAAGTTTTTTTTTAACAAAACCTTCTGATTCAAATATTACAGTGAACGACATCTAAAATGTCTCACTGTCATTTTTTTCAGAGAATGTCATTGTGAATTTGCAATGACACAATAAAATTCTCAGAAAAATTTGACAGTGAGACATTTGAGATGTCGTTCACTGTAGTTTCGGCTCGAAACTTTTGATCAAATAAAAAAGTCAACCCGGAATACATTTTCGAACTAATCATTGAGTACAAACATATATTATCTATGACGGCACAGCCCTGCTTCTAGCATGAAGTTACAAAATATTCGGAGGCACTGCGATTCTGTTGTACAGATAGATTACTTGCTTTCGTTGTATGAGTTAAATCATACAATACGTACGATCCATAGCGGTAGCTCGTATCACTAAAGCCTCCAAATTTGAAACTTGTCAATTCGGTGTTCATGCTAGTAGCAGTGCTGTGATGATGGCCTTTGATTCTTTATAACTACATCAACACGTTCGGTTAACACACCTCAACAACGAATCACTTGCCACCAGTCACACACATATTGTCGATTCAAGACGATCAAGACACTTCGTCGATCTCATAAGACATTTGGGTTCAACAATCGTCTCCTCGCATTTTTCGAAGCTGTTCAAACAAATGCCACACTTCATCAGGCCATCGCGACTGTGGCAAGGCATCTTCGAAAGATGCGTCTATCAATCATCTATTGAGATCGAAATCGAAGCACTGGGCAAATATTTTAGATTGTGAGCTCAGCTCCTTCTCACCATTCAATTTAATTGTTCAATTTGACTTTTCCGTACTTGTTTCACATATCTCAGTCTTATAGCAAAGTTATGCCAATACCATTTACTCTGGTACCTGAATGAATATTCCGGTAATAAAGAGAAAGAATGTTTTAAGCCAACGATAGTGTCCATGAAGCAACGAGATTTTTAATCGTTTAGACTGCGGTATCAGGTTTTAAAACGAACGCGTTCAAGAGATATGTATGATAAATCAGAAAATGTCATAGATGTGAGATTAACATACAATTCACTTTCTTATCGGAATTTCTTAACAATTTTTTAATCGCTAATCGTCTATCGGAGAAAGTTCTAAGCACATACCAACAACATGCATCGATCGAAGCTTGAGCGGTTTGAAGTGGCTGTTTAGTCAATTAGTTTTCGGCGCCAATTAATCGCATTTACTGAATTTTAGCGAAACAAATTGTTTCAATGTTGTCATTACATTCAGTTGAACTTAGCAAAAAAAACCGGAAAATCGAACGAAATAACGAAAAAAAAACAAATCGGAAACAGAAAAGGAAGACGTTGACGAAGTCTTTATTAAAAACGCTTTCCGGCGTAATTTGTAATTATTGTGTTAAACAGAACAAATAGTACACGCGATGCTAATAAGCGTATCAGTAATTATTTCCTATTTTCTCGACACATCGCACTTAATACCTTCACTGTGTTCATATTAAAGTCCTATTGTGTAAAACTTAAATGTCAAACTTAAAGCTCTCGTCAACCTTTAACCGTTAAAAAACGAGAATTATAAAACCGATTTGGACTCGTTTCTGGCATTGTCATAAATCGTTATGACAATACTTATGAGAGAAACATGTTTCGGGAGGACAACCAGAAACAATGCATTGAGGATATCGTTCCATTCACGTTTCCTTTCGAAGCGAATAAATGACTTTATGTAATGCATGCTCATTATGAGTGTCTGTACGAATAAATCAATAAAATTCGTAGCACATCATAAAAAATGTTTTAATTTCACATAAGATTTCATGCTACGATCCGACCAGCCCATTACCTTTTTCAATTTTACTTTCATTACGAATTCATTGTATTGGTTTTTTGCAAACATAATCGTGTTACGGCTGTTGTTGATACTTCATTGGATGCACCGTTAAATTTAATTGTTTGTTAATGAAAGAGGAAATCTGTCTTCCGAGTTAATTATTAAATTTTATAGACCGTTTTATTTGCCCATGTTTGAAACCGTGTACACACAGCGACGTTCAGAGACGAGAGAGAGAGATAGAGAGTTAAACAATTTATATTTAAAGCAATGAAAGTATTAGTTAATTCATTTTGCGAGGGGTCGACACTAGACAAGTTTGAATGCCATTCATGAATCATTATAACTGAACCTCACATAGCACAGTAACAATAAAAAGTTTATTTGAATTCAATTTTTGATTTTTAGACTTGGATCTGCTTGATTGGTGTAGTCTTGGCACAAGACTATCAAGAATATCAACAACATAGACCAGCTCCGACTCGCATTCAAACTAGCGCCTCAGAACCAAAGCCAACACCCATACCAATTCTCAAGCAAATCAACAGGTAATAACGACATAACTTTACCTCGAATTTTCGTTTTGTTTAATACTGAAGTATTTATGCAGACACAACGAGGATGGATCATACACTTATGGTTATGAAGGTGCTGACGGTTCTTTCAAAATCGAAACTAAGCTAGCTACTGGAGAAGTTAGGGGCAAATATGGTTACGTGGATGCAGATAACAAGGTAGCTACATCTTTGTCTTAAGTTGTTATAAGCGTCAAACGCATCGACGTTAAATCTGTTACTTTTTTGATAAAAATATCGTGTACTATTGGATGTAAAACCCTTTAACTTCATTGTTCTCAACATAAAGTTTGCTCTATAAAGGACTATTAAAAAGAGCTCATTATTCATTTTTTTCTTCTTCAAATTCTAAACTGTAGGTTCGCGTCGTTGAGTACGGAGCAAACAAATTCGGATTCCAGCCTTCCGGTGAAGGTATAACAGTGGCTCCACCCACTCTTGTCGACGAAACAACCGATAAGAATGGTCAACAAATCCCTGACTATGAAGACGAACAGCCACAACGACAACAACAACAACAACAAAAGCCATACGTAAGAATAGGAAATTGTTTTTGTTCCAATGAATATTGTAAAAATTAACTACTTTCCTTCATAGATTGCTAGAATTCCTCGACCTCAGCCACAACCCCAACCCCAGCCACAACCTAGACCACAGATTCCACAGAGACCACCTCAGCAACCGCACTACTTCCAATTTGAACAACAGGAACAACAACCTCAATATTTAGCCCCATCAGTAGCCCGTGCACAAATTGAAAATGCGGCCCCAATTGATGTTGTCTACTCGTCTCGTCAACGCGCTGCTCGTCCCGATCCGGAATATAGTCAACAGCAAACCTTTATTCCAGCTCCTCCACAAGTGCACGAACATCAACCTAGTTATGCTCCATCACCAATTGCTCGTTCGTTTCCACCAGCTGCGAGACCAGTTCAACAAGCTCAACCAATTGCCTATTCAGCACCAAAAACTCTATCCCAACCACAATACCATGCACCGCAACCACAACAGCAACAACAATACCAAGCTCCACAACAACAACAACAACAATACGCAGCTTCATCAAACCAAGGTCGAAGCACAAGTGTACTTGATCAATTAGCTAAAGACTTTGCGTTGCCACAAGGTGGTTCACCAGCACTTCATGACATTACATACTCGTATTATTAGACTTTGTTTATTTGGAGGATTCGCGGCCGTTGAGTTTGTTGATTTACGCACAGTGAACTGACTTTTGTATGAATGTAAATAGAACGAGACTACATGAATGATGTTAAAATTTAGGGCTGTTATCGTAACAAATTATTTATAAAGAAAACATTTCAAATTTTTGTATTGTGGGTAATAAATAATACTCTCGTCGAATCAAATATAGTCAAAGCATTTTATATTATCTATCCTCATCAGAGACCTGCATTTCGAGGAAAAACATTTTCATGTCAGGCTCATATTTAAAGAATATGATCATAGGCCGCGCAAATTCACTCTTCATGCCTAAGCCCTTATAAGCAGTGAGTGGATTCATTGAGACAACGTTGAAGCAGAATGAACATGGTTTTTTGTCTTGATCGTTGGTCGAATTCGGAGTAACATATTCGAGATCCATGAGTAGCGATTGGACATGGTTTTTTTAAGTTCAAAATAAGTTGTCAAATCTTGGGTATAAGTGATAATTTGTTCATATACGAAGGAATTCGTCATATGCATATCCTTCGAGGTCACATAAATTTTAAAGTTGATGTAGACGAGTGACCCGTATTCTAATTTTCATTGAAATATCTACTGTCATTTTCTAACTAAATCAACCATCTCATCACTTGGAAAATATAATTTAATCTTTCAAAAAGTAACAATTTTGAAGAAAGACAATGTTAGATCCGACAGATTTTCCCGCTACTATGAGTGACGCCGTTTTAAAGAAATTATTAACTGCGAAATTAGTTGAGTTTTGTGCGAGAGATATGAGGCCTTTTGAGATAGTGGCTGGAGGAGGCTTCAGAGTTCTGATCCAGCATATCTGGTCATTGGGTGCATTTTATGGCAATAAAGACGTGGCCTGTATCTTACCTCATCCAACAACGATTTCAAGAAATGTTGAATCAATTAAAGAAAAAAAAATACAGCAATTAATGCCAGTCATGAAAAACGCGATAGAGAATAACGAATGTTCTGCTTCAACTGATATGTGGACGGAGACACATAAAAACAACTCGTTCTTAACGGTGACAACACATTTCTTCGACGAGAATTTAAAGCTAAAGAGGAAAGTACTTTTCACTTCAAAATTCAAAGCAAAAAAGAAATCGGGAAAAAACATCCTTGGTGAGCTTAAAAACAAATTTAAGAAAATGAAACTAAATCCACGACTTTTACAAAAAATGATATTTGTTACGGATCAAGGCAGTAATATTGTTAAAGCTTTGAAATCGCCTTACAAGAGAAATAACTGCCGTGCCCACCTTTTAAACACAATTCTGAGAAATACTTTTGAAAGTGACGATATACCCCTAATTGTCACGAAAACTATTATCTGCTGCAAAAACATTGTCCGTCATTTGAAACAAAGTGGGAAATCGAATGAAATGAGTAAATGCGTAGTTCAGGATTGTGGTACGAGATGGAACTACAAGTTCGACATGATAAAATCAGTCGTTGACCAATATTCAGAAATCATTCCATTGTTAACTCTTAGTCAATCCATGAGCTGGTGTATCGATTTGAAATTAGCAGAAGAAATAATGCTATTTTTGAAGCCATTTAAAGAGGCTTGTAAATCAATGGAAGGAGACACGTACCCTACAGCAAACAAAATTCTTCTTTGGCACTGTGAACTGTCAGACCATTTAAATGAGGATAAATTTGAATGCGCTGCAATGAAACAGGTTGTTGCTGTTGCGAAGACTTTCTTCTTACGGAAGTATACGATAAATATGAAAGACAAAGTTAATTGCTTCTTGGACCCACGATACAGAACATTAAAAATGATCAACGATGATGAACGCAAAGAAGTTTACGAAAGAGTTAAGTGTTTATTGCAAGATGACGTAGTACAGTCCTGTGAAACAAGTACTTCGAGGAGCAGATTCTCTTATCTTGAAGGCGATCTGAATGAAAACCATTCGAATGAATTTGAACTCTACATAAGAACTGCGGACTACTCAGAATACGATAATGAAACAGACCGAAAACACTTGGTTGAACTTTTCTGGAGCAAAAACAAGATTCACTTTCCCAAACTTTATAAGCTAGTACGAGAAAGATTACACGTTCCAGCGAGTAGCGGTTCCAGTGAACGTGTATTTAGCGATGCGGGACGAATATTGGAGCCTCGGCGAACTAATTTGGAATTTAATGTTTTAGATGATCTCTTATTCATCAGAGATAATTTTGAGTAGCTCCACTTAAGCAAATAAAATTCAATTTGCTTAACAGTAAAAAAGCAGTTTTTAATTTTAACAAACACAGCTCAAGAGCATAACGACCTTCTTGATACGTCAACTCGTTCAACTCAACTTTACCATTTTACAGTATGACACTCTTCTTAATTTAAATTTCAACTGGATTAGTAAGAATTACTGCAATGCCATTTTTACATTCAATATGGAGTTTGTTTAAATGATTGAAATAATCTGAAATTAGAAAACCACATTCCCTTGTTAGTCGAAAGTTAAAAATGATTGTTCACATAGTGAACTTCACTACGAAATTATCAAGGAAGACGAAAACAGTTTTCATTTATAAAAATCATTTACTGAATGTTGAAGTGACAATGAATTTTACCACCCTGTGAGTTTTTTGTTGTCCGGCGACAAGCATTTACTCTATACGTTGAGTAAATGGGTTAAAGAGTCGATTTTAAGACGACAGCTGGATGCAGCACTATTGTTGTTCTGTTTTGGCTTTGTACGATATTTCTATCTAGCATATGAGACAACAATAGGTGGAAACGCATTAGACCTGTCAAAACAGAACACTCCGACATCACTCACTAATGGTGTGTGGTGTATCTGTTGTGTTCGTGTTGCAAATGTAAATATAATATCAAATTACGTGTTACTAGTTGTTAATAAAGTTTTGTCAACTATATGTTATCGGTAAACTTGCTGCCAGCGTCATAAAACCTCGTGTTACCAGCACAGTAAGTAAAATTAACAAATTGAAGTATTCATATAAGGCTGATTTTGCCTAGTTCCTTGTTTCATTTACGAAAAATGTTTTCACTGAAGGTGTCAATACAGCCCAACACACTAACAGCCAATTCTACATAAAGCAAAAACGGATCACGGTTTTCAATTATTGTTTATCGTCGTGTTGTTATTATTGCACGTTTTGTACAGCACGTCAAATTTTGCGTTCTTTTATTGTGTGTCTTGTTTTAGTTTACCAATTCTATATCTAGTATGGCAGAGTTTAAACTTGGAACCGTTTTTCGTAATCTTTGTAACAGGCAGATTCTATGAAATATTGACATCGTTACAAGACAACATTCTTACCTGTTTACAGAAAAGCAACGACCAACAGATCTCATACGACGAGCCAAACGAAAATGTTAAAAGAATTTCTAACCAGCCTTGAAAATGGTATGTGGACGGACAGCGAAGAAGAATTTTTAACCAGCCTTGAAAATGGTCTTTTTGTGGTGTAAATTCTACTTAAATTTACGATTAGTTTTAGTGTTTGTCAAATTGTTTTAAATAAACAACGTTACACACTCGCTGGCTCCTTAGTTTTTCTTGATCGCTGAAACAATGTAAACGGAGGTTTTAATGCTAGAAATTGGTAGTAACGGTACGGTTCCAGTCTAAAACTCTGATGAATAAATAGTAGAATTCTAATGTAATCTGTATCATAAAAACAACATTCTGAAGCTCTTCCACATAATCAAAATTTGAATTTTCTCATTAGTAACAGGGTTATCGAACTATGTATAATCGAAACTAAGTAGACCCTATTCTCTGACTTGCAATTTTCTTTAAGTTTTTTCTCGCAGAGTACTGTATCGGATCGTCCTCTAGTTTTCTTAGCAGTTATGGAAAATAATCAGGGAAATAGACGGAAATACGAAGAAAAACGATTGAACAAGGAAGCGCAAGTAGGAGAAATTTTAACCAGCCTTGAAAATGGTGTGTTCGAGACTTACCAATTTGATGGACAGTCAGAAGCGTGGGATGACTTCCTGAAAATACGAAATAGCTCTTCGAAAGACCACATCGAATTTGTTCAATGTATTCAATGTAAAGGATTGCTATCGTTTAAAGGAGACAGTGGAACTTCGCACTTGTTACGACATAAGTGCCCCACGATAAGGAACGAAAGAAGCAGTGTAACTAAGTTTCGAAGCCTACCGTTTGACAAGATAGGGCCAACAAGAAAAATAGTTGCAACTAACCTTATCCAGTTTTGCACAAGTGAGATGGTTTTATGTGAGTCTATATGTGACTCTGAGAACTTTTTAAGTATGGCTCAGTCGTTTGTGTCACTGGGACATAAGAACGGAAACATTGACTTACGAACCGTATTTCCAAGTTCGAGTCAAGCCAATCGAATGATGAGCAAAATTAAAACAGGCAAAGAACAAGATCTCTGCAAAGTATTTCAAAACTCAATCCAACGTCAATGGTGCTCCTTAACTAATGAGATTCAGAACTTTGAAGTGTCAACTCACCCTCACCGTATCAGCAAGGTCGTTGTTATAAGCCTTCAACATTTCGAAGACGAAATGAAAGGATTAGAGAAGAAATTCTGCTTCTCGTTATTATTGAACTCGAATGAGACTCAAGAAAGTATTCGTGAGAAATTATTTAAACAATTTAACAACATTGGTGCTGATAAGAACGACTTGTTGAATTTGAAAATCGTTACACCGAATAATGAATTATTTGCGAATGTATTTGCTTCACCGTTCCAACGAAACAATTGCGTTGGTGAAGCTATAACGAAAATATTAAATGCGTGTCTTACCTCCTATACCTCCAGCACGGATGAACGTGATACATTAACGAATTGTCGGGGAATAGTCAAGCACGTAAATTCAATGGAAAATTGCAAACTAAAATTAATTGAAGAAGACAACACATGGAAGAGCACGATACTAATGCTTCGATCAATAATCGAACATTCCGAAAATATTTCAAAAATATTGGATGACGAAGAAGATGATTCCCGATTGATGTTCAATAAGCGAAAGGTGGACCAAATTCTAACGTTCTTGGAGCCTTTCGTGGAAGCATTCGATGACCTAACATCAACAACTCATACAACGGCAAATAAGATACTGTTATGGCACGCTGTTTTAATGGATCACCTAACAAGTATCGAACATTGCAGCCTCGAAATGGAACGGATCGTAAAAATTGCAAGAGAAAATTTTGGCACCAGATTTTGTCCCACTTTAGACAACAAAATCGACTGTTTTCTGGATCCTAGATATAAAGCGTTAAAAATGTTGGATGATGCAGACCGTGATCATATAATTACTGAAGGTCGTATGTTGTTGGATGGATTGAAGGTGTCAGACGATACCTTTGGGGATGAGCAATCTAGTTATGCTCCACCAACGAAGAAAAATAGAACTACCAATTTCGAAGGCGCTGTCAAGGAGAAAGAAATAAATAAAAAAACAAGCAGATTTTCAAGATTCGAAGCAAACAATGATGAATTTGAAAAAATGGACGAGGTTGCTATCTACTTAAAGCTGCCAGCAATGACCAGCTCCAATTTTGCAAAAGAGATTGAAGTAATGAGCAAATTTTGGAAGCAGCAAAAGAATAAATTGCCTAAACTATTTCAACTTGCATCCACTCGACTTCATGTTCCTGCTTGTAGTGGAAGCATTGCCGCGAAACCAACCCGATTAATGCAAAGCCTTAAGTCTGAGACGCTTACCGATTATCTTTTTGTTAGCCATAACTTTCACACAGGTTCGACACCACCGTTTTATTCTTAATTTTCTTTCACAATTGCGACACTTTAGTTTGTAAACGGATGTCTTAATTTTGTAAGCGATCAACGCAGAACTAGATTTTTTCACATTTTTTTTTTTCAATACTTGACTCAATCAAAAATCTGTACATTATTCACACTGAACACAATAACCAAAAAGAGCTACAGAGCAATGTAAGAGTTCATCCAGTGATTGTTTTAAAATTGAAACAATTGCTGAACTTATCGTTCTCTCCTACTACACAGGGTGATTCTAATGTTGTGACTCGTAAGTCAACCCAATGTTTTTTTTTTCGAATTTCTTTTAATTTTACTTCATACCAAATGCTTCACAAAATTAGCTTTTTTGCATTTCACACTTTTGAAACTTCAAATCTTTTTGTTTCAGATTCAATAACGGAATAAGAAAAATTGAAATCTTATGTGTCAATGGTCTCTAGAAGCTTATATTTGTTTGGAATAGAAAAACAATTTGTTTTGTTATAAATTATTGCGTTAAAATATGAATGAAAAATAAATATTTGATGTCTGTCAACGCCTGTCTAAAGAAATCATTTCCAATTAACAGCAAATCGGCAAGTAACATTGCAAGCTGATATTAAAAGCGCATTCCTTATTTCTTACGCGCGACCATGATTTTCTTACAAAATTTCTTAAATTTGTTGGGTAGGTGGTCACAGATCGGTACCTCAAAAGGATCAGAACAGGCTATCACTTATACCCAAGTTTCGTAAAATTCAAATATCTTGGAACTTTAAAAAAACCATGCCCAATCGCTACTCATGGGTCTCAAATATGTTACACCGAATTCGATCGACAATCAAGACAAAAAACCATGTTCCTTTTGCTTCAACGATGTCTCAATGAATCCACTCACTGCATATAAGGGCTTAGACATGAAGAGTGAATTTTTGCGGCCTATGATCATATTCTTTAAATATGAGCCTGACATGAAAATGCTTTTCCTCGAAATGCAGGTCTCTGATCCTCATTCTCATCACAGATAAATCATATTGCCAGTTCTTTTCGTTGATAAAAGCAAACGGAGAGATTATTACACAAACGACGACACTCTTATTCATATTATTCAAGTTCTTCAGTTTTGAAGAATTCAATGGAACAGTTGACACTTATTGATTACATGCAACGATGGTTGACAATATAACTTTTCATAGACGTAAGGATATCATTAGCATAATAAATCAAGTCAACTACTTCTTTTCAATCAAAATCTTTTACTTCATTAGCTTTAACATACAATTAGCGGTTATAAAGTCGCATCAGCCACGCCTCGTTAGGACAAGCTTAAGACTAGTCCTGAAAAATTCTACTTTTCGTCACAAATACTATTTTTTCTGGCAGAACAGGAAAAAAGACATTATCCCATTGTAAAAAGTGATTCGAAAAGTGATTGCTAAGAAAAGCTGAAATTGTTTTAATGTTTTTGTTTTGTTTTTCGTCTCATTGTGATCCTTATGACTCGTGACGAAAGCAGAATTTTTCAGGACACGTCTTAAGCTTATCCTACTCGAGCTAATCGTTTATTTTTGTTGTTGTTGAGGATAACAGTTGTCCATTAGGGCGTATCGAATTTTGAGAATTTTAAGGGTCGCGATAGCCTGTGAGCGGAAAACGTAGATCATTGAAAACTAAGTCCAGGCATATGGCTGATGGATCCGAAGGTGCCCGGGAAGAAGTCCCACCGGACGACTTTAACTTTCAAATGGTCATAACTCGGAAAGTTAAGAGTATTTTTGAAAACAATGTTCTAGCAGGATGTAGAGCGTTAAAAACTCTACAAAACTGCCAAAGAAACCGATGGTCCAAAAGGTGTGTCTGTCGAGGTTTTCTAACATCGAAAGTTCGGTATTTTCGTTTTTGACTTTTATTTCCTGAGAGACAAATTATTAACTTTAGCTTTTGGCATGAGGTTGTAGAGGAGGTCGAGTACTACCAGTACACTAGGCATTGTCCCGGTCGGCGATCCATCCGAAACCACTTTTTCAACATTTTTGAATGGACTTTTTAAGTGTACACACGTCGCCCACGAAGCCATTGCAGACAATGTAACCGGTGTTGCTGAGTCGAGGTAACCTTGGCCAGTAAGTGCACATAATATTCCATAACAGTAGCTGAACTCTTATACAAAATATTTAAGAATTCGGTGTAGCACATTTTGTACTACAAAATCTGAGAAAGTGAAATTTGTGAGAAAAACAACAAATAATCGTTTTAATTAGTTATTTGACCCACGAACAGTAGTAAGAAGTCGATTTCGTTGCAAATACACATTTTTCGATATTTTTACAAAAGGTTGAACTTCGTGGTATACCGTGTCAATATAATGTGCTACATCGAGATCCCAAATATTTTGTAAAAGAGTTCAGCTACTGTTATGGAATATTATGTGCACTTACTGGCCAAGGTTACCTCGACTCAGCAACACCGGTTACAGTGTCTGCACTGGCTTCGTGGGCGACGTGGGTACACTTAAAAAGTTCATTCATTAATGTTGAAAAAGTGGTTTCGGATGGATCGCCGACCGGGACAATGCCTAGTGTACTGGTAGTACTCGACCTCCTCTACAACCTCATGCCAAAAGCTAAAGTTAATAATTTGTCTCTCAGGAAATAAAAGTCAAAAACGAAAATGCCGAACTTTCGATGTTAGAAAACCTCGACAGACACACCTTTTGGACCATCGGTTTCTTTGGCAGTTTTGTAGAGTTTTTAACGCTCTACATCCTGCTAGAACATTGTTTTCAGAAATACTCTCAACAGTGGCGCCGAGTATAGGGGGGCGAGGGGGGCGATTGCCCCCCATGACAATGCAAAAATTCTTTAAATTCCTAGGGTTTTCAACCATTTTTTATCATTTTGTGCTCTTTGCCCCCCATGAGCCCCCCATGAACGAATTTAAAGTCGGCGCCTCTGACTCTCAACTTTCCGAGTTATGACCATTTGAAAGTTAAAGTCGTCCGGGGGGACTTCTTCCCGGGCACCTTCGGATCCATCAACCATATGCCTGGAAATAGTTTTCAATGATCTACGTTTTCCGCACACAGCCTATCGCGGCCCTTAAAATTCTAAAAATTCGGTACGCCCTATTGTCCATTTGTTCCACAGAAAACCACCAGGAAAGTTACTTATATGCCATGCAAGTGGTGAATATATTTCCGATTTTTAGTTAATTAAAAAAATGAGCAACACATTCACTCTGAGGAAAGTAAGGTGCATAAATAACGTATCGCTCGCCTAACACCAAACACACCACAAATCAGCCAAATTATGACGCATTTCACTAGAAAATGTCTACGTGGAATTTTGCTTGACACGCGAATCCAACCCTCATGTTTTTTGTGGAGGGTATGTAAACACTGGGATGTCCAATGATGGTCAGGTACACTTTTGTTTGTTTCTTTTTTTTTTAACTCTTACCATTCACAATGCAATACACGTTGTTCAATATCTTTACGCAAAGTGATTACAATGAATTGTGGTGTAAATAACCTAACGCCAGCACCTTTCAACAACACTCACCCGAACGGCGTTCTCCACTAATTCTGAATGTCAATAATTCAAATTAATGTTAAGCAGCTTCTTTATCGTAAATTATGGCAACTATAAATTCACAACGGATGGATGGAACGTTTTTGTTTTTGTTTTATGTCACTGAGACAAAATATTATAAAATGATGTGTAATGAAAACACCGGCTTTGGTAGGAACGTGCGATAAAAACGTGTCAAATTACGCACTTTCGTTTTGTATATCAGTTTTTAACTATGCAATCAGTCAAAAAATTGTACTGACGACATGAATACGACAAACAAAATTAATAATTCATTTGCGCCAGGATTATTCAATAAATCATTAATTGATGTTCATCATAGTAGTGCCGCGTACATATCTTATCGTAAATCGAAAATCAATCATAAAACAATTTAATGAACGCAAATGAAGTGTCGGTTAGCGTTCTGCTTACCGTGTGAAATAAAGAGTCGATTACGCCGAATGGAGATGTTAACTCGGATAAGGAAATATTTCAGCAATTCAAGAATTAATGAATGAAATCATGACACGGTATCTACACTCAACGATCAACGGTCAATTATCTCCTGTCTGCTTTGTAAAATTATTTTGTTTGTGAAATTTTACGTTTTTGAAATATGATCTGAGGACTACCATTCTTTCTTGCATAATAAGAACCGATATAGCACTACAAGCCACTCCAAGTTGATAAGGGAACGATTGAAATTTTCCGAATCAATTAAAAAAAAAGAAAATTAAGAAATTTCATAAAAATTTCTCCACTGTTGTCAGACATAGAAATAATGTTTTCGCAATAAGTAACGAAAAGTAGGACTTTCCTTCGCCTTTATTGCGAAAAATGTTGTATACAGCTGAGTCAAAATTTCAAAGTAACCAAAAATATACCACTGACTTCCCGGTCCATACATTTTTCAATGGTTTGTTCAGCGAAGGATCGATTTCCCTGTAACCAAGTTTTTGCCAAAAATATTTCCCGGAAACGTGATTACCAGGATATCGCATTATTTCTACATCCGACTGTTTCATTCAAACGCTAAGCTTTAAGCTTCAAAATTTGGGTGGTTGCAGTGTCTTCACACTGAATGACTCGTATCACGTAAATACGATGAATTTGTGTGCAAAATGTCTAGCCTACATTTAGGCGAGATATCAGTTAAACACCTTACTTTCATTAGAGAGTATTTGGATACTTCGAGGTTCGGAAGTCACGTTAAGCCGGTGATCCAGACTGCTGTAAAATGGCTGGGTTAGTCAGTTCTCTAAACGAAAAATATCAAATATTACTAGAGGATGATACCAATTAAGAAATAACTAAAATGGCAGTAGCTGTGCATACATCGAGAAGTCGACGTAAAAACATTGAAAAATTTTGTTGTTGACAACTGCCTGAAAATGTAAATGGATTGTGAAAGAGCCATCAATGATACTTGTCGATAGTCACTACAAACCAACTCGAAGAAAAAATTCAGATCCGGCCGTTCGTATAGAATCGTCGCGCCTATAAATATCCACCCAGTCATTCTTGTCGTACATTATGGAAATAGTGTATAGAACTTGAACTATGTAAAATCTAATCAAAATACATCCGAACCATGCACGCACCGTTTGTTTTGTGCTCATTATTCGCAAACAAAATATACTTTCCCTCTACAGCTCTCGCATGTAGTCATAGATTTTACTACGAAATAGAAACAATATGTTCCAATGATTCAAAATCGGATCAGAAAATACGATTTTCCGTGAAAATCCGTAAAATAACAAAATGTGATGATGAGTAATCCGTACGTTCCATTCAAAAAACGTATTGAAACGACGAGTTGTACAGTGTTATTGATGTGGTAAGTGAATTTGAGAATTGAATAATCAAAACATCAAAATTTAATACAACAATGGCCCGTTCAGTGATGATGACCGCAAGACTAAACTCTAATATTTTTGCTTATCAAATTTGTCAATTTATTTGATAAATCCCCAATGTAATTCCATTCAGGAAAACAACGAAAATTTTCCTTATCTAAAATCTAGCGTCGTACAGACAATTTTATTTTTGATTTTTGTGATAATTTTTTTTTATTTTTGTTTTAAACTCGAGAAATTCAATGTCTTGCCAATTCTATAATCAGTTCGTAAATTCCCTTAAACTGATTAAGATCTGGTGATGTGATTTATATTGTCTTGTGGCGGTAAACGTAGAAATATTCCAACTAAATAAGTTTTAGACTTTCGCGTAGAAGCATCTAAATTGCAGTGTTTTCGCTCGCATAGCAAAGAGAATTCATTTTTTTAAAGTTAAATTTGTTCGAAAGTGATTACAGTTTCGGGTGAGAGTAAAATTTTAATTTGTTCTTTGTGATAATTTCGTCTATCTGATGAAGCAAATAATTCCAAACAAAATTTTAATGTTTGTGATTGTTGGATGTGGGATAAATGTTGCATGTGAGTGAAGTGGTTATATACAAATATTTATAGCGAATTGTTCGCATTTAATTATAAACATTAATAGTTCCGGACGTACTCAGTCCTTTTGATAAACTCTAACAGGTTTTAAATGAAAACAAAGGAGTATTTAACATAATTATTCCTCCTCCAATAAAGTCCCACTTGTTGAAAATCTTTCTCTTTTGTCTCGTATGCAAAACTTTTTATTATGGAATTTTGACCACTTCATCGATGGCGAGAAAGTTGTCAAGTTCTGTATTTCTTCCAATCAATTTTACAAAACTGTAAAAACTCAGGACTTTTCTTGAAAATGAATACCTACGGCTAAAATGATATATTATGCTTCATCCTCTTCGCGAGTACATTCTTTGGTACCTCTTGATCTCAATCATAATTGAGAATTTCAAATTAAACATCTGTTATCAAATACAACGACTAAAATAAGCGAAGCCCCTCTGGTTAATGTGTTTTTATGATTGGTAGATTAAACAAAACAGAAAAAGTAGTAGATTCAATGATTTTATAGCGAATATACTTGCCGTTTCTCAAAAGTAAAAACTGCAGAAGTCAAATATTTAGTCTAAGTCTGTTTTAGGTATTACTTAGATCGAAAAAAGTAATAGACTTGTTAAACATACTGCAGTCCATGTTGATATGTTTACCGTCTAACACAATGAATGTGTTCATTCGTCTGATTATTTGTTTAATTTTTATTCTATCGTGAAGAGCCACCGATGATTATTCTGGGTATTTTTACTAAACATTATTTAGTGTGGCATGATATTGACGATTGGCTCGAAATGTAATTGCGACAGATAATCGCGCCATGTATTTCTTATGGCGCAATAATATTCAAACTCCTATTTTCGAGTCAATGCGTCATATCAATGAATTTCTTTATTAAAGTTAAAGACTAGGCCTTATTCAACTATCGTGGCTTAATTTTCAAAACGTTGCAAAATCATATCCTTAACCTAATCTGATTAAAGCAAAAACAAGAAAATTAACAAAATGAAATTTCAAGTCGTTCTTACAAAGCACAAAGTTCAGTGTGTTCCTTACATGAAGATCTTTCTTAAAGAAACAAAACCTCAAACTCTTCTCGTGACCGTTTCCATCGAAAGTTACGACAAATTATCTCTTCAGCCATTCAATGCATCTTGTACAAAATTCTTTATTTGAATGAATCGTAATCGTATTCCACTCAAGCACTACTTTTACCATCACTGTGTTTCTGAGTTGACTGTCTTGACGTGGGATATGTAACTGATGGTTAGTTCTTTCTGACAATCTCCTTACTATGATGAACAGATACTTTGGAGTTTTTGTATGTACTCACTAGCTTATGCAGAAACATGAGCGATCTCATTTAGAAGAATTTGTCCAATGAAAATCCCAGCAATCTGTTCTCATAATGTCTAATGTTATTGAATCTCTTTATTACGATGATATCCCTTTCGTCTGCAAGAGGGTAAAAATTAAATTTTTTCGTTGTTCCTAACCGTTTTAAATTCGAGCATTATTTAGTTTTCGGTAAATAACTCGATTTACCAGTATTTTCATCAAGATGGTATCAATTTGATGAAAATATTGGTTCCATTATTGAACCCAAGAATTCCATCGCTTTTAAAATGTCAGATGCTACGTTTGTGTAAGGACTTGACAGAAACGTAGATCTTAGTTTTGTTAGCTCGTCTTCCGATTGAACTAAATTGATTTATTTATAGAAAACTTTTCGAGCGAATCCGGGTTTTCTAAGATTGGTAAGCGTCAACAGTAGTTAACACTTGCTAAGTTAACTCCTAAGTTTAGTTAGATGTGAACATTTACAGCACTGCTCGAAACTTAATCTTTCCTTTCTCATCTACAATAAGACATATTTCGAAAAAAAAACGTTAAGAAGTAGTAGATCTCAAACTCAATTTTAATGTTAAAAACACTAAGAAAACTATAAATCTAGGTTGACTTACATTTAATGTTAGATTTCCAAGTTTGAGGAGCAGTTGACAGACTAATTGAGTTACAAAATTTATAAAGCATTATTATAACACGTCCTTCCTTGTATAACATTATCAAAAGACTAACTGGAAAATCCTGCCTTCAAGACATACTTGGTTCAATAACCGAATACTCTCAATCTTTAAAATGACTAAACTAAAATTATGTAACGTGGCCAAAAATACCGGATGATCTGTGGTCTAATGAAGTAAAAGAAGTATGTTCATAACAGCAATATTATATTCTATTACTAACCTTTCCAAGACGGCAAGCATTCAACCGTTATGATATGATTATGGAATCTTATTCCATCTCGCTCCGCTCGTAAGGAAAACTTGGGTCTCGTGCTAAAAAAATCAACATTACAATACTTGTAACACAACATACTATTACTTCATTCGTTTTAACATGCATCTTTGCTATATTAGAAGCCGTTATTACCAGACTTCATCGCTCATTTTTGTCGTCTCTGAGCTGTGTATAGGTTCATATCATGAGATTCCACGTTTTCAGTAATGTGGTATTGTGCTCTTTCCACCGAAAATAAACATAGCCAATTGTAACTGGAGTGAATCAGTCTGATACAATTACTAGAACTGCGCTGCTTCTCCTTTCAGCTTAGTGTTGGCAATCGAATTTATTTTGTTTATTATTTATTATCGCACACGTATTTGTACATTATAACGATGCCCTTCACTGTCTTGCTCGTTGAATTCAATAGGATATAATGATTAGCATATAGACACTTACCTCGATTCGAAAAGATAAAACGAAAAATAAAAATGAAAATAAAAATTCTTTATCCACCGGATTAACCGAAGCAAACGCTATTGTATTTACCGTATTAAAATATTCACCAAAAAAGCATGTGAAACTGACTAATCAGATTTAAAATAATTTAAAAAGTATGAAAGAAAATTTGTTCAGCTTTTGTGATTCCACGTTTGCGGCGACAACATTCTGTCGTACGTTTGACCATTGTTTTATTTGTTTGTAAGAAATTCTTAGACTTAGAATGGTTTCGCCAAATAAAACAATCGATTTATTTAACAGCCCTAGGACTGTAGGTGGTGGCTAGGACCTGATTATTTTTAAGTGAGACATTTGCACATTATGGACACCGATGTAAGAATATCTCTTTATCTCTTTCAATTTGTCCTATTTATTACTTCTTTGTCACAGCAACCGAAAGGACCAACCCTTTATGGAGAACTGCCACTGAAAGTAGTGGTTGAGGACGAGAATGTAAGGATTATTTGAACTAACGTTGCGAGGGAATTAATTTTATTCTAAATCCCTTAATCATACAGGCTTCGACATCTTCTCATGGAACGGATAAAGCTGCCAGTCAAACGAAAAATGCCTCAGACGAGACCGAAGGTTAAATATTATAGTGACCTGGTCTCCGTTATGCAAACTTTAACGTTTCAATTGTTTCCAAACAGGAACAAATACTTTGCACTTCAGAAAATTGACAAAACGAAACAGTCAGAATGAACATCATAAGTCGCCGATTACTTTTATTGGACAGCAACAGTTTACTTTCAATCGTTTGTCTTCACATGCACCGTCACTATACTCAACACATCACACAGACCACGATCATCTGATTCCACCGGCATCAACAAGTCGCGAAAAATCAAAGCATTCCAGGTAAGTAACAATTAGCATCCGATTCAAAGTTCATTGAAAAGATCAATCCGAAGTGTAAAATCGTGATAGCAACGTCTGTTTTAAAATAGCACACATGGTTCAATTGCATAATCTGATTAAAAAAATGTTCGTCCGTTTGTTTCTGCCACTGATTGCACACAGCTGGTTGCGTGAATAATTTTATTGCCCATCCATAAAATAATTTCTAATGAAAAAGCACTGAGTTATTAACAAGGATTATTTCATTCGTCTGCAGATAAGTTTCTGTATTGGGAAACCCAATTTTAAGGGATTTGGTGACAAAACGAATTGACTTTGAGTTTTGGGTTTTTTTCGTTTCAACAATGAAAAGCTAATAGCTCCAGGTTACGTACATTGATAAATTTGATTGTAAATTTCTTCTGAGAAGTGCCACTTCTATCATTTGTCCCATTGATTTTATGGAATGATTTGCACATTTCTCGGGAATAGGTAAACTCAGTATAGGAATGGGATACACGCGTTTAGATTGAGAAAAATGTGTTATTCCGACAGATTAGACTGGTGTTAAAATATTGCGACTTCGTCGCTTATTTCCAACGTCGTTTAGGAAAAGCTTTGTTCCTCTTATGCTAAATGGCTTTTTTAGCGAATTCGAAAAAGCATTTTAGCATGCGTTGGGAAAATAACTATTTCTCACCTCAGCTGACACTTCGAAAACGTTTTGCTCGCTACGCTCGGACCACAAATAACATTATCAAAATAAAATGTACAAATTTTTCTTCTATAACTATTCTATCCGAAGGGAGAAGATGTTTATTTTATCGTCACAGACAGATAAAATCAGAATAAATGATAAGGCAAGCAATAACAGTGGAAGGTGGCGCTGATGCACAGCACCAGATAGATACTTCTACCAAGGGTTGTTCTGTCAAATTTGACTTTATACGAAAAGAAAAACTTAACACTTGAGCGATTTGCGGGTTCACAGAGTCTGAATGCTCTAGAGACTGTATGTTTATGCCTCAACTATTAGCGAAAACATAGCTAACGCCGACCCGTACGAAACACCTATTTGTATCAAAAGCCTTTAATGTGAAACTCTTCATTTCTCTTACTTCATTTTCTTCTCTGCTGAAAAACTATTCTTCCTTTTAAATCACTTACATTATCCACTCTTTGCCTTGTTATCATATACAATTAAATTGCCGGAGGCAATATAGACAGCCCCGTACGAAGTCAAATTTCATAAATTCCTATTATATAGCTCTATATGCCTGTATATAGCTCAATATAGCTGTATATAGGTATATATAGATGTCCATATATGGAATCCCTGAAACCCCTCACACTTAACAAATTATTTCCATGTTAACAGAAACTCTCTAAGTATCATTTTTCCCAAGATATTTCTATTTTACTAAAATCCAATATGGCCGCCGGCAGCCATTTTGTTAGGAGACCGAAAATAGTACCGACGCTTTACATTCGTTAATACCTTTCAAACAAAAAAAAAATCATGAAATTCGGTCAAAATTTACTCGAGATATTGACAAAATACTCCACGTTCACTGTACGGCCGAGTAGCCAGATAAGAGCTCACTCCAAGAGACCTAGCTCACGCTCCGGAGAACATAATTTCATAAACTTTTTTTCCCTGATTGGTACGGTCAATACCTATCTAATAAAGCTAAAACGAACGAAATATGTTCAAATTTGGCCGACCTACAAGCAAAAACTGCTTGCCGCCCTGTGCCTGTTTCACACCAAGGGGTCTAACTCACAAGTCGGTCATCCGATTTCCATAAACTTTTTTTTTGTCGATCGGTATTGTAAATATCTTTCATTCGATGTATCATTTACGAGTATAGCGTTTAAATGTCCGGAGATATCTTCGAAAAACCGTAAAGCACTAATTGGGCCCTAGCTCAGGAGGGGTCGATCCAAAATCACTCATCTTCGAACTTAGCCTGTCTTTTGACATTACCAAACGGGGAAAAAAAGAATTTTCAAAATCGGATGCGTTTTACTCAAGTTATCGTGCAGACAGACAGACGGACGGACGGACGGACGGACAGACGGACATTTTTTTTCTTGCTGATTTGGCATCTCTGGACAACCACAATAGGTTTCCCCTTACTCAGGGAGTCCAATTCGACGTGTTACAAACGTATGCGTAAACCTATAAGACCCCAGTACTTCGTACGGGTCTAAAAATGAGCAAAATCAGTGGTGATTCAAATCATTATAAAAGGAAATGATGTCACGTAGTGCCGTAACTTATTGTCTGTCGTCATGATTGATGACAATCTGTTACAATATTTTAGTTGATGATAAAATAAGCTTTATATGATCGTCCCAATTTCTTTTGATCAATTAATTTAACGTTTCCCGCTACTCTCTCCTATGGCTAATCAATTTTCATCAATTATATGAACAAACAAGAATTAATTTGGCGAAACATTTTTTTTTCTTTGAACTGGAAATTTACATACCTTAATGGGTTTTCCAAATTTGATAAATAAATGCGATTAAATGCAAGACTAAGCGCCTCTAATAACATACGCGTGATAACATCGAAAATCGTTGCCATGCCAACATAACATTTCTTTGTAACCTTTTCAGACGCTACTTCGCTACAGTATTCGCCATAATATATGCTGTGTTTCTGGTAATCTTTGCACTTGTTGCATTTATCGGCGATGCATTTTATAGTCAATATCCACTCGCACAGGTAAGAGTATTAGCGAACACATTGGCGAGCATAAAATCATTTCTACTGTCGACCTGTTTGATTTTTGTAGGCTTATTGCATTACCATGATATCGATTGGATTCATTTATTTCATTTTCCTCTATATCGACATTCGATTACACGTGCGTAAAGCAAAGATAGCAATCAAAGAAAGACAACGCAGACAGCGATTGTTTGAGGAGTATTTGGAGAAGATAAATGTAAAACCAACCACAAACTGATTGAGAATTTGGCGTAACTAAAAAAAAAAAAATTGCAAAATTTTCAGGCATCAGATTTAGAGGGGCCAAAAGATCTTAATGATATTAATTTAAATATATACGTTGATGCGGAAGATTTCGCAACGCACGAACTAAAATTGGAGCCCGTCAAACCCGTGTCTCATCGATATTGTTTCATGACCGGACGTCATGGGGAATTTATGTACCTAAAATTGGGAGCTGCCTGTAAGTTAAGCATTTTATTGAGTTCCTTTATGAGTCTTATCATCTCAATCAGCCTACCGAATATAGATTAAATTTTCATGATCCATCTGGTGAATCTTCAGTAAATGTTTAAATTTTCTGTCGCAGGGTTTGCGTTTGGTTTGTTGATCCATTCCGTTCTCCTGATCATATACCAAGTGGTCTTTCTGACTGCAAACGATTACACATTCTACAAATGTGCATCGGTCATTACGTTAGCGCTAGAGATTCTTTTCCCGATATACTCGCTGTTCATCCTATTTTTCATATTCAAATACATCAACGTCATCATCAATGAGTACCGTGGCGTAGCCCGTTTTTTCTTAATGCATGCCATCGGAACGTCTTTGGCTATGTGGATTCACACCATCGTCCGTGAGACTGCTGGTGCCATCGCCATTGCGCAACGATACGAAGATGGAACTCCAAGTAAAGCGGTTTGATGACAGAAAAACTCGAGGTCTTGCTCATTCGTTCTCATTTTATTCAGCCAATCCAGATTTTGAGTGCTTCGGACCGGATGAATTGAACTATGTTCATCGCACGGTTTCACCATATCTATATCCGTTCATCATTGAGTTTAACATTCTGATCGTTGGCATTTGGTACATGATTTGGGCGAACATCAGCCACTGTCCGAAGAAATTATCTGCTCCCGGACATGGTCATCATGGTCATGACACCGAAAAGTCGAATCATTCGGATGAAAATAACAATCAGCATTCGATTGAAGACGGTCATGGAAAACCGAACGGTAAGATCTGGATAGCTGCAATGCAGACATTTTGTAACGATCTAACTGTCATCTGTTCAAGGTCTTGTAAAGCAGTCGGCTTCAACACCCAGTGAAACGGACCACTGTGGTACAACAACAGAACACGACTTACAATACAAATCGAATTCAGTCGTCTATGCCGATTGCAATGCATCCAACAGGGGCTTATTTGCCGGTAACTATTCTTGGATCATTCGTAACTGACATTGAAAAATAAATAAATTTCACGTAGGTCTTGTCGCACTGGTGATTACAATCGTCTTCATCATTCTTTTCCACATCACTGTTTCATTTGAGTGAGTAAAAGGCGCAGTAACCGCGAAAGCCTTATTCAAATTTTGACTGCATCTCAGGTACTACCTATACACGGGAGTTCTGGTCAACGGAATATTCTATTGCGTGCTGCTCGGTATTATGATCATAGCTACAGTACTGGCTTATTTCCAAATAACCAAACTAGACGTGAATCACCATCCAATGTCTAAACTCGACGACGTCCTACTTTTCATTGCCATTCCGGCATTTTTCTTGGAAACAATATTCAGTATGGTTCCGGCTATTGAAAACGGCTCCACGTTGAACATCTTCATCATTTTCTTTCAACTGATTCAAGTCATCATTCAAACACCATTTATTATTGATGGACTGCGTAGATGCTGCAACGATTCGCATTTGAGACAAACCAAACCGGGCAGAGAGTTGGTTGTATTTTTGATAATCACAAATGTCGCATTGTGGGCATTTTATACATTTTCTGTTAAGACCGAGTACATTGCTGATGAACGGTAAAATCAACTGTGGTCCATATAGTGGTGAATCAATTCACTTTGTTTATTTCCATTTTTCAGATACGATTTCTACGGCTACATTTTATGGAACATTCTAAATCACATTTCACTGCCACTGATTATGTTCTATCGGTTCCATGCGTCTGTATGTCTTGTTGATATGTGGCGTCATGCTTACGAACCAGCTCCGGCTGAACACTAACACTAACACCATCGAAGTGAATTGAAACGATTTCTTTTGTTTAAATTTAAAATTAGCTTAAAACTAGAATTAGTAAGAAAATTATTTTCCAGTTAAAGAAGAACCAGAATGCAATGTATATATGTATAAAATGCGCTTCAACTTTTTCACTACAAAAATAAGCTCTACTCTCAACCGTTGTAACCATTCAGTCCAATAAAATTATTTACTAAACTTGTGTCTTTCGTTTTAAATCCCAATCAGCTCAACAGCCAGTTTGATCTGCCAGAGTTCAGGTCAGACCAGGTGATTTTAGAAAAAAGATTGACCTTATCTGAACCTCATTTCTTTCAAAGTCTCTTGAACCTGTAAACTGAAATCTTCATAGAAATGATCCAAGGAAGGTTGCAATTTCAAGACGAAAACACTTCAAATAACTCACCAGAGATTATCGCGATATTAATCGTCAAAGCTACTACTAAATTCAAGATGTCAAATGAATCCTTCAAAAGGTAAGAAAAAGTTCAGTTATTTTCATGTCGAGTCTAGTTCAGGTGCACTAGATTTGTTCCGAGCGTTATCTCCCTTCTTCTTTCTTCTTCTTCTTTTTCAGCCTGTTTCTATCCACTGCTGGATGTAGGCCTCTCCAACTTCTTTCCATTTCGTACGATCCATTGCCATTTGCTGCCAGTTTGTACCTGCAATATTCTTAATTCCGTTTGTCCATCTCTCTGGTTTGTTGTCGAATCCATTGATTCATCATTCTGTCTCTGAGTGTTATTCCAAGCATACTCTGTTCCATGGCTCTTTGTGTCACTCTCAATTTATCTTCGGATGCTTTCTTTAAAGTTAACGTTTCCGCTCCATAAGTGAGCACTGGAAGGACACAAGTGTCGAAAACTTTGCGTTTCAGACTATTATTCATTTTGCTTTTGAAAATTAGTCTGAGTTTTCCGAACGCTGCCCATGCAAGACCAATCCTACGTCTTATTTCTGCAGTCTGGTTGTCGAGACCTAACTTCAGTTTATGTCCTAGATATACATAGCGGTCGACTCGTTCAATGACAGTGTCACCAATTTTGATTTCTCTATCGTCCCCGATGTTGGTCATGACTTTTGTTTTCGATAAGTTCATCTTGAGGCCAACTTTGATTGCCTCTTCACTTAACTGTTGTAGCATAAGCTGAGCCTGACCTATATTCGCTGCTATCGGTACAATGTCATCAGCGAAGCGGAGATTGCTCAGGTACTCTCCATTTATCTTGATTCCCATTTTACTCCAGTTTAACTTCTTAAAAATACTCTGCAGAATCGCCGTGAATAATTTCGGTGAAATAGTGTCACCCTGCCTTACACCTCGGCCGATTCTGAATTTCTCCGTGCTCTTATGAAGTTTTATACATGAAGTAGCATTTTTGTACACATATCGAATTGTGTTGGAGTACCTTGAGTCTACTCTACATTCGTCTAATGCGTCCAATATCGACCATGTTTCCACTGAATCGAAAGCTTTTTTTCGAAGTCTATGAATAGCAAGACTATGTCGATGTTGTATTCACGACACTTCTCAATAAGCGTTCTCATCACCTGCAAATGGTCGTTTGTGCTGAAACCAGATCTGAAAGCAGCTTGTTCAACAGGTTGGTAGAAGTCGAACTTGTTAGTGTTCCTCTTCGTAATGATTTTCATAAACAACTTGTAGAGTGTTGACTATAGGCTTATGGGCCGGTAATTTTCCAGCTTTGTTATGTCTCCTTTTTTATGCAGCAATGTAATTACCGCATTTTCCCAGGCTTCTGGTACTTCTTCCCATTGGAGACATTGATTAAACAAAGCCATGATTGCCTTTAATAAGGAGTCTCCCCCCAGTTTAATGGCTTCCACTGGAACACCATCTTCTCCGGGAGACTTTTTGTTTTTAATCTCGGCTACTGCGGCCTTGACTTCATCAACAGTTATGTCGGGCATATCCTCCGATCCCACGTTTCTTATTATTGGTCTATCTTCGGTTTCTTCCGTTGGACTCTGTCTTGCTGAAGAAAACAAATTCTCATAAAATTCTGTTGTTATCTCCCTACGGTGAAATAAAGCAAAGAACTTTATAGGGAAATAGAATATACGGCAAGCGTATCGCCGTAAAATCATTAAATCTGTAACTTCGATTATTGACAGTGTCGTCTAGTGTTTGATATACCAAACCTTTTACTTCATTCAGGTTAATCGTTCTTGGCTGGGTTCGTTGTGCTATATAAATAGGGGGAACGCGATGCATCGATGCTATAAATGCCATACTCTAGAGGAATATTTGTGACAATTTTGTATCTCTCTTCTATTGTGAACTAACATTAGGTGATGGACCTTATAAACATGTTTTTGAGCTCATAGTTTTCAGGTATTGATACCAGTATTTAAAAAACGTCCAAATTTATGCTTTTCAGCAAAGAGGCATCAGTCGGCTTGTTACGAACGCGCGCCAATCGAGAGAAATAAATATTTAACGAAGAATTGTGGACGATTCATTGATCGTTGCCACATGTAAATTTATAACGAAAATCATTTTGTTTGTATCAAAGACATGTTACCGGAAAGACAGAATCATATTGGAGGTTGTACGGAACAGACGTTCAATTTAGATATTTGGTAAAGTCCGTCTCATCCTAAAGAATTTAAATTTATTCTCAATTCGTTTGTGTAGTGTAAATTGCCTAGTGAATTGTGCGCGGTTAATTTATGTTCTAAAACCGTAACGTAGCGATTATTTGAAGAGGAATTTACACTGAAGAATTGTACAACGACAATTATTTTGCGACAGGCGTGCACAAGAAATACTATTCGTAAGTTAAATCGCGGCGTCACGTATGATTTTAGGAATATTTTGTAATTCCAGCTGTTTTCCAACATTTTTAGAATTTTAAAGCTCCCAGTTGACTTGAGAACCAATAAACGAAATACATTAATCAACGTGCAGTCGTTTCACTCGGGTCAACCGTGCTCTTAGAAGCTTAGTACAAACGCCTGGCCGTAACACGGCTGATGGAAAATAAAGTCATAGTAAGTACACAAAATGTTAAAAATATTTTAATTTATTTACATTTCACATAAATGAATCCAAATTACAAAGTAAATTGTTTCTGGTTTCTTTATCATTTTATTTTATGTACACATTTGCCTATACACTTACGAAACAATAATATAACATGACTATGTTTGTATCCGACTACCAATATTAAATAAAAATTCTAGTTTAATACAGATGGACCGAAACATGATTCCTTATTTGTATGAATTTATATCAAAATTTTGTATCAACTTTTTCAGCAAGTTAAAACCATTTTACCGAATAATGAAAATTTAGATTTTTTTAAAGCGATGACACGCTTACATTGTACTCCACCACAAATCGGTAATGCTATGCGTTTGTAAATCTTCACGCATTTCTGTTATTGAACATTTCATTCATTGCATGCGAGTCCACTAATTACGGCCAAGCTACTGTGTTTCACATAAAATTCTGGATCGGAACTCAGAATAGAAAGTCTAGTACTTCATCATGTACGCTCATTTATGTATACGCTTTGTGGAACTAACTTTGTAAAAAGCAACAGAAATACGATGAGAATTTATAAACCCAAGACTTTACATCGTAACAAATATTAAATTTGTTTTCTTTATTAAAATTGAGCATTTGGTGTAATGTAATTTACGTGTTAAGGCATGTTTCATTTTCATTTACATTGCCTAATCACGTAAAGCATTGTACTTACGAGGTTCCAAGTTGTTATTTGACAAGTGGGGAATACAGCCCTACCCTTCGGGTCGGGCTGTAACACCCCACTTATCAAATACACAACTTGGAACCTCGGAAGTAATATACTATTAATTCTTTAGTAAGAAAGAAAGGAAACGTCCGTTGATTCAAGTAATTCTACATAATTCTATTGGTAACATTGTTCAATTGTCTGTGATGCTATTTCAAGATCTAAAATTAATAAAATGACACTATTGTTGATTCGAAATAATCTCGATACAGCCAACCAAATTATCTCAGAAACATTCTTCGAGTTTTTGCTCTGTTATTTCTATCAAATTAATATTATCCACTCTATATGCATTGGACTCAAAGTACTAGATTTAGTTGAATGCTGAGCACAATTTATTTGTACAAGTTGTTCTAAGTAAAAACCAAATCTAGTACTTCAAAGTCTAAGGAACATTATAAATTCAAGTGAGTGGAACTTGTATAATTCGTTTAAATGGAGAAAAGGTTTCTAACGTAGCCTATAGTTAGGTGTTAGAATACGCAACAGGCAGTATAAAATGTTGTAGAGTATCGAGATTATTGACATCATGTAGGATCTGTGTTCTACAATTAGATTCACACTCTTAACGTTAAGAAAATGTATCATTCAAAATATTAGTATTGACAAAGAAGAAAATAAGACTTAAGTTCAAATTATAAATATAATCCTCGTTTATGTGTCCCGTTACAGGTTATCACCATTTTTTAACATATTGTTGAGTATCTGGAAAATTACGTAAAAATTGATTAGTATAAATCATCAAAAGGTTAAATCTGGGTCACACAAATTCAATTATAAAGATTTAACGTAGAGCTACGGATACATTTACGACGTCTCCTCGTTTCGTGATCGAAAGCACAGATCATATCTTTCGACGGTTGTGGTAAATACATTTTCTTTTTTGATTCAACACAAATCCAGCGAGTACTATGTGCTAACTTAGAATTCAAAGTAAGACACTAGTTCCCCATCACATTTACCTAACCCGAATTATTTCTTACTTTCGTCAATTTTTCCACCTGAAATAAAGCAGCAAAGAGCCGATGTTTGGTTATATCATTTAAAACTTGCTGAGAGCTTCTGGGTATTTAGTTCGCCCACTACAGCCGAATGATTTGAAAATCACCTACAGTTAGGGCCCGTCATTGGGAAACGACAGGACAGTTTCCCGAAAATGTATGGAAAATTTTATCACAAAAATTCACCGAAAAGATTCAAAGAAACTCACCTATGAAACTTTCCATTATATTCGTGCACTGTCTCTTTATGTCCCCAAGGCATATTAAAACATTAAAACACTTTTTGCTCGATGCAAAAACAGATTTTTTTTTGTTTTGTCGCGATAAAACACAGAAATTATTTCGACACAACTGTGACACTCCGCTATTATAAGGACTAGAATGAATGTTTGCTGTGTTCACTTCGGCGGTAAAATATTTTCATTCAAAAAAGTGTCCGACACTTCAACGATGGTAGACATTTATTAAAATTGTAACCTGTCCCACTTCTTTAGTAAGCTAACAAGACTTCGCTGAGTCTAATTATGCCACCTCTTCGAACAAAAATATCGGCTGAGGTCGAATAATTCTCCGCTGAGCTTTAACAAACCTCCGCTGAGCTCTAATAATTCTCCGCTGAGCTTTGACAAACCTCTAATGAGTTCTAATAATTCTCCGCTAGGCTTCAGTAAGAGTTCGTCAGACCTTAGCACGTTGTAGTAAGGCAATGAAGCTAAGCGAACACTCAATAAGCATCAGCGGATACCTAATAATTGTTGCTATGATTTTATAAGACTCCACTTAGCTTTGGCTGATCTCCGCTGAGTGTCCGATTCGCTCCATTAAGCCTCCATGCAACTTGCTTAGGCCTAACGGACACTTCCTGAAGCCTAGCGGAGAATTATTAGAGCTCAGCGGAGGTTTGTTAAAGCTCAGCGGAGAATTATTGGAACTCAGCCGATATTTTTATTCAAAGAGGTGGCATAATTAGACTTCGCGAAGTCTTCTTAGCTTACTAAAGAGAAACGAACATTTATTTACGTTCAGCGCAGTCTTACGAGAGGCTCAATTTTTAATAAATGCTCTCCCATCGTTGAAAGAATGTCCGCTGAGCTCTCGTAACGCTTTAAAAAATGGTCGATGAGCATTATTAAATGTATACGCTACCCTTTGTCAACTGTTTCATGATTTTTATAATATGTCCGACACTTTTTTGAATGAAAATATTTTACCGCCGAAGTGAACACAGCAAACATTGATTCTAGTACTTATAGTAGCGGAGTGTCACAGTTGTGTCGAAATATTTTCTGTGTTTTTGTCGCGACAAAACAAAAAAAGACTTTGTTTTTGCATCGAGTAAAAAGTGTTTTAGTGTTCAAATATGCCTTGGCGACCTAAAGAGACTATGCCCGAATACAATGGAAAGCATAAGAGGTGAGTTTCTTTGAATTTTTTCGGTGAATTTTTGTGATAAAATTTTACATACATTTTCGGGAAACTGTCCTGTCATTTCCCAATGACGGGCCTTAAGCCTCGTCTAATGTTATTCCATAAATACTTTTTTTGTATATATCCGGATTTAGTAAAAGAAAATACGATCAGAATCTAGTACATCAGAAGTAGTTCACTAAAATATGCCTTGGCCATGAAGTTAAACTATATTTACTAAGTTCTATGTTGGTGTAAATTGGCGTTGAATGTATGTTTCCTCTAATGTATGTCGATATTTGTACAAATGTTTCATTTCCGCCGAATGTTTTCAACTCCACCATTACAAAATACCTTTTTTCGTATGTCTTGTCTGTCTAAGCGTTACAGTGATTGTGTTCTAAAATTAAATCAATTACCTTGTCACACGCACGCAAAAAATACAAATATTTACAAAATATTATTTAGTTTGTCCATCAGTCTCCTGTATTGTTTTAGGTACACAAAATGTTGAGTCCTTTTCATTCATCCGATATGTCGTCTCACTTTAAACAGTTTTTGTGGCGCCGGTTGTTTCAATTCGTATGCCACCGACTTTTGTATTTCGAAGTCCGGCTCACGTTTGCGTATTTTCTGTATATTAGTTCGTTGTACATTCATTTTCTGTACGTTATTTAAATGCTGTACATTAGTCTGTCGCTTCACTAATTCGTTTCCGTACATCTCATAATAATGTGCATTTGGATATTGGGAGGATGTGTGCTGTGGTGGATGGGGAGGAGGTAAGTATTGCTGTTTATGTTTGTGATCGTTGCCCAATTTCAATGTCATCGAATGGTAAATATCGAGTCCCGGCTCAAACCCGGGACCAATGGGAGTATTTTTCCAGCTGCTATCGACCAACGATATTGGTTTTTGATAGTCAGAAAGTGGAGCTCCGAATGCCGTTGTAATGGTCTGGGTATGAGTCGTTACAATTGGAGGGGATTGGATGGGAACGCCGTACGAAGTGACTAATTGCTTGATGGGCTTGAACTGTGGAATAGGATCTGGGGGGATTTCGTACGGTTCAAATGGTACGTTATTGTCGTGAGTCTCTGGTTTATGTTCAACAGCAGTAACATCATTTTGAAGATGGTCGTCTGAAGAGGTCGTGTGATGTATTGGAAGTTTATTTAATATATCTCTAAGGGCATCAGCTGCATGACTAAGTGATTGTGATTTCGTGTGTGATGGTCCGTTTGTGTATTTGTTTTGTTCGACTAAAATAAAATTATAAAAATGTTTATTAAGACGTTGTTCGTTTAAACGATTTTTTAGTTTTGTAATTTAATTTGCGTGCAAGCAAGAAGAAAACAAAATGCTAATGCACTCAAGACAATAACTGGAAATGTACGCAACACAAACAAAGTCATTCGGTCAGAAACTGTGCATTTACCGTCTTTACTGTTGTTTTGCATTGTTTAACTAAGCGATTAATTCGCTCGGATTTGTATTTTAAATGAATTATTAAAAATGAATTCCGTATGTTGGAAACATGAGCTTCCGCCAAGCCAGAGGAAATATATGCAGCCAGCAAGAAAGTGTTGATGATTACATTAATTATGCAATTGAATGGATCGATACGGCGCCAAATTAGCATTGTATGAAATATTGTTGCCTTAGCTAAAAAGCTGCAACACCGAATACAGGTTAAGCGAAGCACCTCTAAAGACATGTAACCGGATATGATGAATCGATTGGGGAAAGTACTACAACGCTCTACCAAACAATATTTGGAGAAAAAATTCTCATGAGAAATAAGCGTGACACGATCTGATATATCTATCAATGGTACATATCAATGTCGAGACAAAAATTTAGAGTGATAGAAATTTCAAAGATAATTAAATTAGAGAGAATGAAACAAAATAACGGTAAACTTTGTGGGTTCGGTAAAGTAAACAAACATATGTGAAAAACAGTTTAGTATCGTCGCATCCGAACGACAAGAAGTGAAAATCGATTTAAACTTCGAAAAAATTCACTGAATTAATTTCACCAAATCGCTTAGAACAGTAATCAACCCGATTATATTCAAGTCTATATACTGTTGACACCCGCATTCAACATGAAAATATTACATCTCACCGTAGAAGAAGCTTTACAAGCGAGGGACAGATATTTGTTAATTTCGTTGACGAGGGATTTCCACCAAGAAAATTCTCTGAGGATTTTCTTCACCATTTTTCCTGGACTTCCAAGAATTTACATCGATTTTATGGATTTTCCTCTTAAACTTTAAGTATTTTCTTGAATATTTTCATAGTTTTCGAAGGATTTTCTATAAATATCTACCCCTCGTAGACAGCCTGCAATTTGTAATCGAGTGGTGATCAACTCGAAAATCCTCCACCAGCCAAAAAAAATCATTTGAAAATTTTTGAAAACTAAAAAATACTAGGAAATGCTGAAGATTGATAAACTTGACAATCTAGTAAAAACGGAATGGAGCATCCGATTAAAATCATTGGAAAACCTTGGAGGATTTTCTTTTTGAAAATTAGCTTTATTCTTTTTCGTCCAATATCGATTTTAGCAGCTGTTGTGCCTACATTTTGGTTACATTTGTTTCAATTAAGTTTGAGAAAAAAAGTCGGACCATTTTAGTGGTACTGAACAAATCGGACCCATCTCTACATTGGGCACTGAAATTTAACAGTGTGTTACACAGTACTCTATTCGACAATGATCACTTTTGCTTGAAGAGCGTTGAGCCCATCAATCGAACTGTGGTCTGCAATGCAAATGATTTGTCATACCGTCAATTAATTATGACGATGTTTCGATTTACGTCGGTAAGTCCATTTCTTATTATTATTATGTATCAACCTGTACGCGAGGCATACTGTAGAATGCATTGAATGCTTAGAATAATGTTTTACTTCGATTAAAAATAGCTTAGGAAACTTCTGTTGCTCATTAATAAGTCCAAAGTTACAGCGTTTGTAATACAGTCTTCACTGCTTTAAATAGTGTCGCTTAGTCAATCGAAATAAGGTGGATAGCTGCAATTGGTTCAATGGTTTGCATAACACAAATTACTTTATGCACAAAAAAGCTCTCCACTCGTTATTAATGGAAACCAATTTTACATTTGATATAAACATCAATTTCACTTTCGATTCCATATAAATGGAAAAGCAAAATGTGTTTTTTTTCTGTTAAAATATCAGTAATAAGTGCATAATAGTCTAGCGTGGTATTGGTAGTTTTTTTTTTACGACGCCTATGAATTTGTATATTAAATTCGTCGAAAGAGAACTGAATAACATATCCGCATGGATATCAAGTTTTAAAGCGGAATAAAATTCCAAGATATATTCGATATGAATCTTAGATTTTGCAGCATGTTACATCACACCAGCGATCGTTGGTTAGGCAACCACACACAAAAACTCTCTTTTACTTTAAACAACAAGGAGAAAATTCAATGTTAACACCACACTAGACTACCAATTCAAAAATCGAGGAAAGAAACGAGATCATTTAGCCATTTAAAATAAAATAACAAAAATTAAAAAAAAATATTTACCTTTACCATCTGTGCCGTGACCATATGACGAAACTGGTGTATGATAATTGGTATCACCATGACCAGATGTTGGAGCGTGATAACCTTGATCGTATGCAACTGGCAAATATGTTGCAGCCAAGTCAACGTGTTGAGCCGGGGCAGATGGAGCTGACGGTTGTGACAATGGTTCACCGGCTGAATGTTCTGGTGGACCATAACTTACATGACCGGTTGGTATTTCATAATTAGCGTAGCCTAAAACAAGTGTTTAAATAAAATAATTATTCGACTTTCGTGGTCGTACGATTTTATTTTTTATTTTATTTTTCGAAAAAAAATTGGAGCAACCTCATTATGATTGGATTTTATTAAACAACAAGATCGAATGTAATGCATCATATTAGGAATATGAAATGTACATACAAGTATAATGATACAAGTAATCACCATAATCGTTGTGGTCACGTCAGCTCCAAAAGCTGTTTTACAGAATCAATTCAACTTTTCATTGTTTTGTGATTTGAAATGAAACTTAATTTTCATGCATTTATTCAATTTTCTCTTTTGTTTTAACATTGAGCTGAAAGAGTCTGTAAATGAAAATTTGCCTCCTAACAATTACAAATTTCCATGAGGGTCCACTCGAGAAGCAATCAAATTGGTAGCTTTCATCCAAGGATTTTCTGACGAGGAAATGACTTTGGTCTTAGGTGCCAATTCTAGGAGTATAATCTGAGATTATTTATTTCAAATTAATTGAGTAACACCAGCTCCGTGTATAATGATAATGAATACTGAATGTATTTCCATACCAATCTATTGCTTTCGCTGATATAAAACTCATTTTTATTACACATAATGAAATAGCCAGACGAGATACAACGTCCGAAACTTGTTTATTGAAAGTTGAATGAAATTGGTAAAAATGGCGCTCCTTCTACAAATAACAAACACATTTAAGCGATCAATACGATCGGAAAATTTGAATTTGATAAGTTAGTTGACACTATAATGTAGGACATGTGGTTAAAAAATTATTTTATTAATTGATATGAAACATATCAGTCGAGTTAAGAGACATGTTGTTATACAAGGATAACGTATAGCTTCGGTTATGGCACTATAAGAAACAGAAAAGAATTTTCAAATTGTGATGCAACCAAACAGACATTATGAATAAAATACATTAACAACTCGAAAAGAAGATCTAACGACGCTTGGTAAATTGAGGTGTCAAGGTACCGATGAAGGTGATGGAAAGTATCGAAACAGTTTTATAATTGTGACGGTAAAGCAAAATTGGATGATTCAAAAGATTCAATCGAAATGCCTAATAACTTCCGTTAGTCAAATACAACAGGAACTAAAACAGTTGGAGAAGCTATGACCTTATTTGATCGTATACCAAAATGTAAGTTAAAATGATGAAGTAGTAGATTTTCTGTGCTTAGACGAAATGTGAAATGCTTAGATCGAAATAAGTGAAAGACCCTAACATGAAACTGATAATACGCTTGTGGTGTCTAAGCTTAGCTGCAGAACTTAGCTTTATTTGTAACGACAATTACGCTAGATTGAATCCTAAATTTAAAAAGAAAAATCGAATATTGCTTCTGAGAGTCGTGAAAAAAGGAAATTTGGAGTTGTATATGGATTTGGTTTACCTCCAAAAAGACTTAGTGACTCTAAGTCAATGCGTAGTCTGACAAAACCAAAAGCATACGTTTCGGAATAGCGTGATTTTTATTGTGAGCGAAATTTTTCTTAATAATCAGATTAGAACGTAATGAAATTGAAGTCCAACATTTTGATTTATTGATGTGTCAGGATTTAGTGACTGATCAGTGCCTTCTGTCCTACCTGAAATTGTTCATCTTTTACGTAAGTAATTAAAAACTGATTTTTGGGTTTCAAAGCAAACAGTTTCGTTCAATAATAAATATTTTAACGCTCAGAAAATCAAGTCAATAGAAATTCAAATAAAAAAGACTTAGAAAATGCTTAAAGTTCTCCCAATAAATAAAAACTTGTTTCCCCGGGCGTTTATAAATAGACAACTTTATCTGCTAATAATTTTTCAAATAATTCAAACGGAATTTTTGCAATCCATAAATCTTAATTACACATTTTATTTATCATGAAAAATTAATCCAATATTTTGTTCGCTAATGAGTTACACCGTTTTCGCATTCAATTTTTTTTTTTAAAGTAATTTGTCCATTAGCAACAGCATAACATCGACACAACGTAATGTTTGAGTAGAATTAACGACTTTCGGTTTAATTATTATGACAAAAAAAAGATCAACTCTAAAAAGGTGTATACACTTTGAACTGCGCTTTCTTGATCTCGCTCGTATTTAATTAAAATCGCACCACATTAAACAAACACATTACAAAATCCAGCAACCATAATTATCACTTCAAATGCGCTGTGGCCAGTTGCACTCGTAATTGTCACAATATTCAACTTTTTTTTTCTGTAATAACAATTAATGTTTTCAGCGCAAAATAGCATGCAATAATGCAACTGACGAGTTCGCTGTAACATGTTTATTGCATATAAGTTTACCTGTTTATCCCAGCAGACACGAAAAAAAAAGATTATCATTAAGCTCAGATGTTAATTATGCAATAAATTTTTGCTTATAATTTACATTAATTTCTTTGTCGTTCACTATCACAATCACTGTTTTCAGCAAGCGTAAATCGAAGTTATGAAAATGGATATAATTGGTCAGTAAGGCATTAGAAAGTCTTCAAATCTAAACTATTTTTGGAGGTGGACCGTTACAGTGCCCGATACAATGCTTCAGTTAAAGTAGAATCTGTGTACGAGGTATAATCATTTTTCACATAACCGCAAGTTTAATGAATGTTTTAGAATAGAACAGTCTTACTGGGAATCACTTCAGCTACGAATTTGGAACAGTATAGGGAATATTCTCAACAAACAATTTTGTTGATATAATTCACTACACTTTCATTTGTGGCCGATAAATAAACCCCAACACCAGATTTACCCAGAGCTAGAAGTCTCCAGAATTAACGTAAGATAATGTGGTGAATTGATGCCCAAAAAAAAAACATAATTTTTCGCCTTAGTGGTATTATGAGGTATTTTACAACCAAACTAAAGACATGACAAACCAATACTATTTCTTATATAGTTGTCTCCACATAGTCACGTGTATATACTATTGGTCGGCTGACTTTCGATTGCTATATATTAGACCGTTGAACTCTAATGAAAACATCATCACGAAGATGCTTTGTGTATCAAATTAAATTCTGTTCAAAGCAAATAAATTACTTTCATTTGAAAGTCATTCGACCAGTTGTGAAGCGACGATTTTATTTTGAGTTGTAAGGAAAGAAGAAGAAGAAGAAAAAACAGTTACGACAATTATGCCTTGTTTAAAATGCAAAATATTTTTTTTAATTTCCATTTTTAAACAACAAAAATTGAGTTTTAATACGTAATGCAGATCGGAGTGGAGTGCTATAATAAAAATTCGATCGAGAGGCTCAGCCTTGGAATTTATCTATGTTTTTGGCTTTGTACAAGAAAACGTTGGACGCATTTTTGAAGAAAAAAAAAACGAACTGCATGAATTAAACCTCTTGCATGCAAACGGGTTATATTGTAGCTGCTTAAGTTTTCTGCGATAATTTTCACCAAGTTTTATTATTCAATGTTGTCAGCGGCATTTCTGCTGCGTAATGTCGTTTCGCTTATCATGACTGTTTATGTCACTTGAACAGTTAAATGCAGAAACGCGACATGTCACATTAGCGAATTATATGATTAATAAAATTTCATTGATTTACCTCCGTTTCAAATTGGTGGATGATTTCAGTAAAAGTTTTTTGATAGTTTAAAACAGAAACCGCCGTAGAGACTATCATTTTCTCTTATAATTCGCCAATTTGACATTTTAATTATTCATTTGCTCAATAGTAGTTTGAATAATTGGGAAACAGGAAGATTTCAATTCTCGAAATTATATTGTGGAAATGTGGGTAAACCGTGCGAAACAGTGCTACTTTGTTTCAAGTGTCGAAACACACTTCTCTCTTTTATCATCCCGATGCGGACCAAGCAATTCGGCATCATAATTGACGACTTGATAGGCTTCACTTCACAAATATAAGTAATTCCTGCAGATCGTTAGAAAATCTTTTACTTCATTAGTTTTAACATATAATATTCTTGCTATATGGGACACCTTCGTCACGCAAAAAAGGGTTAATTTGACCCATATGTGAACAGCCCCTATACGGCATGTACGGCATTGTTCAGAAATTCCCGATTCTAAAAACTTTGGGATTATTATTGCTGATTCAATAAATTCTTACAGCTTCGTGTTTCAAATTAAAAAACAACAGTGAAATACCGAATGCAATGATGCGAACACTTCACCTCTTCCATACATCCAAATAATGATGAGGTGAATGTTTTTCGGCATGAACATAAATTGCCTTACTTTTTGCTTCAATTTAAGCCGTGAATTGTAATCTGTTGTATACTTTAAGATTTAATACAAACAAAGGCTAGTTTATCAAACGTAAAAACGACCGTTCCATTATATGCCTTAACCATTTGCATTAAAATGAATATTATCTTTGTCTTCGTGCACTCTCATGTAATGCCAAAAATTATTTAAACAAAAAAAATTATTTTTTTTACTCACTTTCACCATGGCCCGTTGAATCATGACCAGAAGACGAACCCGATGAGTGTGAACCTGATGATGCTGCTGAAGCACTGCTAGCATACTTTAAGAAATTCGGTTTCGTGTTGTGTGGTTCAATCAATTTCGCGGACAGCGCTATTTTCTTTCCTATAAATTGATGGTAACATCTCAAATTTCCGAAAGATTTTAAGTTTGAAATTAAACTTATTGAACATGCAACATACCGACATTCGTTACAGCATCTCCAGACGCTGAGACTACCTGCATTTACATTTGAAAGAGAAATAAAAATGAGATTAATTACACAAAACCTACCAACACACAAAGCGATGAATTTCGTTAAAATTTACCTTTCCTCCTGCGCTTATCACATATCCGCTACCTTTAATAAGTTGGCCATTGATTGCCGTTATACCTCCAGTTATAGCTTTCACAGCTTCGAAAAGTGTATTTAAAATGGATTTCTTCAGTTTCCAACCGTCGAAGTGAGATACATCAACATTGTGCTGCATCGAAAAGCATGTTAATTGGAAATGTTTTGTGGTTTTGTTAAGAATATAAATTATAAATTTGTTCCTTTTGTTCGACGATGATAGCGAATGTCATTCGGATGGAAAAAGTAAATTTTTATATTTATTGAAAAGGTCAATCCGTTGTATCAAGGATCATTGCATATTATGCATTGCACTTTCAATCTGAATGAAATACAGATCAAGAGCATCAACGAAAGAACTTCAAGTTGTAGACGTTGAGTGTAGAGTTATTGGTTTTAGGAATGAGTTTTGGTCGACTGATTGGAACAAATAGAGAAAAAGGTCTTTATGTGAGGGGGAAAAATGTAAGGCAGCTTTGTGTAAACGCCGGGAAATTTTCGTCGATTTTTTCGACTCGAAACATTTACGAAAGTATTGATTATTACATGCGACCAACATCTGCTTTAGCTGGTCAACATTGCATCGTTTGTTTGATTTGTGACATTGTTATGGGTAGCTGAAACGCAAACTGATCAACTTAGACCGTAGATCGTACTAACAGTGCAATGAAATCCATGGAAAGTGGACGTAGTAGTCTGTTTCTAGTATTCGGTTGTAGGTATCATTTTAGAGGTATTTAGTAGATTAGATACGACGACTCAGCAAATTGACCTCTTGGAAGGAAAAGGTGTGCTTATTTAACCAATCTCACCGTCAAGTGGTGGTATTTATGGTCCAAATTTTGTGTGATTACAACGAAGAGCACGATGACCTTTAACAAAATGTGCACAAAATACGATTTCTTCGTATTTCTTAGATTACAGTTAAAAGTCTTGTCCATAACTGAATATCACGATCATGCTTATTCACTTTTTCAATGTGTTGATTCACATCTAATATGTTAAGAGACAGACCCCTCTACCGAATGTACAGCTTCGATATTCGAACCCAAAAGATTTACTACCAAGCCCAACAAAGACAACGATTATACCGATAATGACATCAAAACAACAATTTCCTAGTGATGAAACGTTCAATGATTAACTTACATGAGGTTCAGCATGTGTTGATCCTGACGATCCCCCTGATGATTTACTACTACTACCTCCAGCTATGGAAGCAGATGCTTTACCAATTGATGACGTAATACTCTAAATGTGTACAATGATATGTCTACGTTTAGTTCATTTGCCAAAAAATGCCATCTTTTTATCATTTCAAATTTTTTATGTGATGAAAGTAAAAGTCGATTACATCTCAAGATTTTGTTTTTGTTTTTTTTTTTCGGATGAAGTGAAGTGAAGATGCAAGAATAATGAACATTCAAAAATATCGACAAAATGTGATTCACAACTCTGACCATATAATTTATGCATTACACTATACTAAGGTATAAGATTTTCGACATACAAGAGTAAAATGATTGTTCAACATCACAAAATCACTTTCATTATTTTTTTTCCGGCTATAAATGATATACACTCCATAAACATACATTACAATCGAAAAGTAATATTTCTTTTACTTAACCAAAAATTACGTCTTCATAACTTACATTTGATATGGCCCCAATGAAATTAAAGCTTCCCGCTCGTTTGGTTCGTTTCACATCTTCAAGATTATTGCTATTTGTATCGTAATATGAATCAACTGGACTTATTGATAATTCTATATCGGTTGGTAATGACATGACCGTCAACGGAAGTAATACTAGTATTAAGCAACATGTTATCTGAAATGAGACAAATTGAATGTTGTTTGAATGATCACTAACGCATAACGCATTTTATGAGATGAATGAGATTGATGAGATGTAACACGATGTTTTAGATAATATTTTGCAATATTTGACCGTAACTTAAATGTGGCATAATAGGAGGAGATAGGACAGTAAACGTAGTTATCATATATGTCTATACAGCAATAGAATTTTCCAAGAAAAGAATGGTTTCGAGACAAGGTAGAAGGATTGTAAACTTCCTAAATATTTTTTTGGCATCTAAGGTTTATCTCCCATTTATAGCTTGCGACGAAGTTTTTCACGTTTCTTTCTATTACACTGCCAAAAAAAGGGTTGTTTCAGAAGATTACAAGATGAGGTGACATGTGATTGTTAAGAGCCGGTGTCGAGGACTGACTATGTAGTTATATAATCTGGCTTACTAACGCTTTCTACAAATTAATTTCTCTTTATTTTGTTCATTTATTGATGTTTTTGTGAGACAAGAAATTTTGAAATTAATCTACGATAGAAAAGTGGTAGAATAGGATTTAATGTCAGAATATAGGTTGACAATGGTCGAAAACTAATATGACCGAACCCCGATCAGACCTTATGACTTTCCACAAAGAACCTGAAACATGATAACTCTATTCGGGTAGTTTCACGTCAGATCTAAGTTGGTCATAACAGATTTCGGAGAAACCAGAATCAGTCTCCTTTTCAATCTGATCTGCTTCGAGCTTTCATTGGAATAGTGAAGAATATGAAAATATGATTGTCGTTCAATAATGCATAGAAACATGCATTTAAAAAGCAGACACTCTTGCCGTTCAAAGAATGTTATATTTTACTCGAATCGTTGAAAGAGTTGGTAGATTGATTCTGGGCAATTGATTTAAGAATACGGAGAAACATTGGACGGGAACATGTATCGATAAAGAAGGGCAAATTGTCTATTCTTTGAAATATTCTATATTTTGTAACGCAAGATTTTCTTGTTCTTGTTCATTTTCATTTAGTTAAATGTGTACAGTCAGGTGCAGTGAAATTTCAGCATGAATTTGCTTCAGATGTTTTTCAGCTGATTTACACATATAATCAGAACTGTTTATACTTGTCTTTGGTAAAAGCGTACAGACAGTTTTGATTGTTTGTGTGGATCAGCTGAAAAACAGCTGAAGCAAATTCATGCTGAAATTTCACTGCCTCTGACTGTACCTCTGAGGCCATCATGATAATTCAGTCACATTTATACTGACACTCGAATCAGTTGCTTTTAATTGTAAAACGAGCTGATTTTTGTGTAAAACATGACTAACAGTGGAACTGCCTGGCTGCACATTTGCGTTGCATGTACTTTCATTAATTAAAATTAAAAATTAGTAAAAGACGGAAAAATGTAAAATAATTGCATCGAGACCTTCATGCTTGTGATGACTACAGTTTTTGTGATTTCTGTCTGCACAGTTATACGTTTAGTGGATATTGCAAATTACAAATCCACAATCGGTGCCACAAATATATAGAACAATAAAGCTTCCATATCGTAGGTGTTAAAATCAATCAATTTTCTGTGGTGTCTCAACGACCAAAGTTTTAACATAAAATGTAAATACCACAACACATATATCGTCTATTATGCAAAAGAAAGTTTTTCTTTCGAAATCAAAAAGAAAAAATTCTCTACAAACAATTCTGTTGGCATTTTTTAATCAATGATGTTTGTAAATTAAATTTACTTAAATTACAAAATTGATTTTATGATTGTCCTACAGTCAGTCTAACAAAAACAAAATGCATTTCCGACGTTCAATAATTGGAACATTAAACATAGTCTAAACACACATTATCCGAGAGTCAATGAAATTTTAATTTATTCTCTATCATTCATTATAAACAAATTATCAATGTCATGGTATTGCGTATTATATATAGACACCAACGTCATATTAACTTAACATTTTTATAATGCCATACTATGATCGGCAATTTAATAAGTAACTTTCTCCGATATTGAAAGAAAGAAGAAGACGACACGTTTTGAGGCTTCTTTTATTGGTAAAAAAGAAGACAAAATACATGTGTCATATGCGATGTTTTAAACAGACCTACACAAGATAACACTCGTGTGTCGTGTCGCACGCACAAGTTCAATAGCACCATGATTTATGATCGATGGTATAGAGATGTTATGCAGCAATGTGCGAAAAAGAAGAGGATTTTGGTTTTACAAACAAATTGATGGTTGAATCCGGTTTATTTAAATTAGACAGCCGAAAGAAATTTTCGGTGATTTGGTTTTTTTGTACAATTAAATTGTGTTTGGATCGTTTCATTCCGAGTGAGAAATATTTGCTATTTCCCGTAGCTTTTGTACCATCTTTAACAAAGGTAGCCGAATGAAATGTAAAGGATTTTAAAATCATTTTTTAAAGTTGTTATCTACTTTGACAACAAGGTAGACAAACTGATGTAAAAAAAGGTTAGCAAACTGATGAATACTTTTCAATGCCATGTATATACGTGATAAGTTTCGACTGTAATGTAAAGAACTGAATTGTAATTGATAAAAGCATTTTTAAATTAATCTCAACATTTAATCATCCATAGAACTTACTTAGAAAATGCGCGTAGATGTTAGTGGCTAAGTCATAGCAATTTTATGTATTTTTGAAGTTACATGTTTTTCTTACATGCCCTACGCTATTAATGTAATATGGCACCCGAACAAACCCTAACTTTATTTTTTCCGCTAATCTCTGCTATATATGAAGCTATAGCTGGCCTCTGTAGGAGTGTGCCAATTTTTTTCAGTACTTCATTCTTTGCGCTCTATTTTTGTGACGAAATGTACTAGAAATCCAATAGAATAAAAAAATCTATTACCAAACAGCACATGCCTATGAATATGGGACTACGTACTAGTTGACACTGAAAACTAAGAAATCACCACCCTTGTTCTCATAGCTGAATATGGTTGAATGGTATCTGCATGTAAAACATTGCAAATTCATCTGGTACATCGTGTAAATTTTTGCTGGTAATTTATGCTTTGCATAGATCATAACAGACAATGTAAATACTACTTTCAAATGCTGTTTGGAAACTAACGTTAAAATGTAATAGATGTTTGTATGAATCTATTACATTTTTAGTACATTTCATCATAGATTTACTGATTTCGGTGATCTATTTGCTTGTGAACCAACTTCACTGCTATGATATTTCACCAGCAAAGTATGAAAGTACTGAAAAGCTTGCGGCGTCTCTACCGGCCAACGAAGTTTTCCTATCAACAAGACAAATGTTGGAAATATCTTCTGTGTTTACCAATCTCGCCGTCGCATTGGATCGGTTTTACTAAAGAGTATTTGTCCCATTGATAAGAAACAGATTTAATGATACGCTTGCCGTTCAGGAAGAGTCACCAGTTGAAGAAATATAAGGCGGATGCGAATGCATCGGGGATATATGTGCAGAGTACACTCACACCGTTTATTATTCTACATTCATCCACTACTGTTCTACGTTCAATTTGAATCAATGTACAAACTGAAACGAGAATTTGAAATAAAAGAAATTGCACAAATTGTATCAAATAAATAAATTAACGAAAAATTCTCTTGTTTCAATTGTCTATGTGATTACCGCGATCTCACGGAAGCCGACACTCTGCACGTCATATGGCTAAATTATTATTAGCGAAATAGTTTATTGAATTGATATGTAATGTGCTTAACGTAATCGCAATAATCTCGGCTAAAATACGCATTTTAATGCACACACTCAACATGATGTGCAATATCATGCAACAGGCGAAACAACTTTCATTCTCTGAAGCCATAGGAAAATTAAATCAACAAAATTAAATTCCAAATGGACAAGCATAATACAAGACGACTTACATTCATTTTTGCTATGTTATTCCTTTACAGCCGGTTACGATGGTATGATCAAATACGTGTTTTGAATTTTGCTATAATTTGCTAATATTTATCACAGATCACTAAAATGCATCTTAGAGTTGAACAAAATTTAAACAGTTCATACACAATCCAATAAAGAAAAAGTGGAAACGTTGAACAGGACAATGCACTCCTTGATATTGCACTATATATTATCAAAAGGAAACTTTTTTTTTATTTTGCACTCAGTGTATTAAAACAATAAACACAACGGTATAAAATCTACTATATATCATCAAAAGCTGTGTCTGGTTAACCGTTTCGCGCACCTATAACACGTTCGCTTTCATCAAGACTTCAGCAGTAATAAAATGACACACTTTTATAAAGTAAGTATATAAACAAGAGTACAATCACCCCTCCATATGTCCATCGTCGTTCGAAGAAAGCATATATACGCACAACAGATCCCATACGATCGGATAGCTTTTTCCATTTTTATATATTGATCTATTTCATTGAGATGATTTTTTTTATTTCAAAATAAATTTTTCAGTTTTTGCTCTTGATTTTCGCGTGCATTCGTTCGTCAATTGAATTGTTACAATTTTATTAATAATTTTAAATTTAATTGTATTTATGTCGTCTGACATTATGCAATTCTATCTTATTCGTTTTATTTAATTTTTTTTCTTTTGTAGACGATGCTATTGGTAGCTTGTTACATATCTGCGTTTTATGATGATTAGAATAATAAATTGTTGAGAAAAATAATTATAATTAGCAATTGAGTCGTTACAGAATGATGATGTGTACTACTTTATAAATGACAGTCATTTGATACAATTTACAATTTATTTTTAATTGCTGCGGTTCATGGGTAACATATGTGTGAGTATATCCTAGTATAAAATTCGAATCTATTACTTCTTTTGTCCTTTCATGTATTTCATGCATTTTTCTAAATGGAAGAACACTACCCAAAGCTCATCATCCTTCTTAAACGATTGTCGAAATCTTTGGTAGGTCTATCCGACTGTTTCTCTGCAGGTTCTAATCTAGCACAACCTTTGCTTTATTGTCGTATTGTTGTATTAGTTTTTATATGTCTCTGTGTGGTAAGACTAACATTTTGCATTATTTTGCATTGGAGAGGGAGTTTGGGTTTATCTTTGCATTGACACATAATAGTACATTTCGTACCTAGGACTAAAAGTCTTTTTTAGCGTGTGAGAAGTTTCCAGACAGAGTCGAAGGCGAGGTCTGGAATCGAATACGCTAAAAAAGACTTTTAGCCCGTGGTACGAATAGTATTTTTATATTGGACGGAAAAAATGGCGACGTAGTCGCACTTTTCGGGTCCTAGGTATGAAATAGTTATTTATCTACACTAGATGTCGATTGTCGACCCGAGACGAAACCGAGGTCGACAAGACGTCGTGTGCGAAAAAATACCGGCATACCTACCGTGGTAGATACAACGTTTTTCGCAATTTCGGGCCATAATCACCTTTTCAATGCAAAACATGTCCTACATTTTGTTCCAAAATTCTTGTGTATACAGAAATTCATTTGAACGATCAAGAAGGCTGCATTATAATACACATTGCAATGTGATGTAAAGAAACGCGTTGAATGAAATCGAGTAGTCAATGCTTAGTATATACGCTTCAACAATACGTTCGGCATAATTGTGTGACTCCATAGCCGAATGGCTATAGTCGCTGCTTTGTGTTCAAAAACCTTCGGGGTTCGGCGGTTCGATTTCTGGTCAATGCAAGATTTTTATTTATAAATCGCACTGTGTCCAGGAATACAGTGAAATAAATACCTTCAAAACGACATTGAATGGATGCATGGAAAGGTGATGATTATTATATTGCGAAAAAAATGATATGCACCTATGTCAAAATGTTTATTTTGACGACTTGGCGCCTCCGGCTTAGGATCACAATCACCAACTCGTCAAAATAAACGTAAAAAGTTGAAAAGTAGAGCTTTCGGGTGAATTGCGTTGATCCGAGGCGAAACCGAGGTCAATAAATAATGTTGGTAGTCATGAATGTCATGATTGGTATCGCTGTAAAGCTTAGACCTCAGGCTAAAGAGTTACTATACTTTTGTGATCAAACAAGTCACCATACTAGTAGGGTTCAAACAGTCTTCGAACCTTCTCGCAGGTCCCAAAAAACGAAAAATCGATCTAATTAAAAATTTTCCCATCGAAATATTTTCTTGTTATGTTATTCTTACTCGTGGTGCCGCCCTCTACAAAAACCATTAAAAACATTTCATGTCCACGAGAGGTTAAATAAAAAAAAATTTCAAGCTCACGGTGCTTACGCTTTTGAGATCTGAATTAATTTTTTGTTTTCCCCAGATGTGTCCAATAGGCACTTTCGACCCTAGGAAAAACCGAAGCTCTAGAGGTATTTTACATTATATTAGCTTGACATCATGGAATGACAACCAAATTTACTTAAAGTTAATATTCAACTGTTTAATGGATCTGTATACAAAACAAAACTTAATAATTGTTTCAGATTGTTTCTCTGACCTGACCTACGATAACCTGAACATATAAACATAATCGATCGCCTTAAGTACGAAAAATATGATAATCATAGTCACTAGATCTTATTGTATTGATCATGGAGCTAATCTAGGATGCTTTCGATGTAATAAAAATAACTGAGGACGCCATTGAAAAATTCCTACAACCATAGTAGGTAGATCGACTAAAATTTTGATTAGCAATAAAATTGAGATGCAAATTACTATGCTATGAAGCCATTCCGATGTCTAGTTGGCTAGTTCAAACAGTCATACCTTATATGGAAATTTGTGTTTTAATAAGTGCGGTTCTGCACGCCATTTCGCTTTATTTTTTATGAAATAGATTCTGAATATTCTTTGCGATAATTGATATTTATTTTCTTGCTAGCCAACGGTTCAATTTCGACACAAGTAATAGTATTTGATATTACCTACAGTCCTATCACTGATAATGAAGAAAGATTTGAAGAAAGACAACAAAAAATGCGCCACTTTCTGTGTAACAGGTTGATATATAGATAGATTAAGATTTTAATAATTTGAAGCAATTCAATTTAGAATGTACACAATAACGTAAGGTAATCAACTTTTATATTTATTTTTTTCTTCTATTCAACCAACTGCCCAACTGTCTAAAGAAATTGCATCACGACATGTTGTTCGGAGAGTTATTAGTTTTTATATATTTTTTATTTTCCATCAATCATACGATCTATTTAGTTGTAATTTCAATTAAAATCTATAGACACTTGCTCTAGCGTGAAAGTAGTTAGGTTTACCGAATTAGATCAATTACTTACATATTACATCTCATGGGTTTATCCAAGGAATTCAACTTCAGTCGAATAGAGTCACCATCATCACAGATGAAGTTGTTTATGTTGCTGTTGTGAAATGTAATAATAGGTAAATGATTTGATTAAATTAATTAGGCTCTGCGCCTGAAGAAACGATACGCTGTTGATGATCTGGTAATTTCTTTCATAGTAATGTGTCGGTGTAGGGTGACTCCACTTTTTCATTCGACCATTTTGGGAACCAAGCTTGTCCAGCAAGGATTTTCAATTTATTGCTAAAGCTCAAAAAGACAGGCTCGTACTTAATGTTTAGATTGGAATTTCTTTTTAATATAGTTTACGACTTCAGTTGCAGACGACTGAAGGATACATTTTTTTTTACAAAACCAAACGGTGTCCTGGTTAATAGTGAGCCAGACCAATGTGTAGCCTTAAGCTCTTTCAATATTACATGACTTAACACCAGGTTTTGACGTTCCGTCTATAGGGAAAAGTCTTTCCCTTCTATGTAAAGGAAAATATCATACTACACTCTGGAAATAATTTGATATTTCGTATCACGATGATTGAAAGTACCTCGGGCTGAAGCCCTCGGACGCTTCATCAAATATCAAATTCCTTCCCTTGTATAGTAATATACTATTGAACGAAGAAGAAAGCCTAGTGTCATATAGGCTGATTTATTTTATTAACGTTCTTACATACGAGTTTATGCAGAAGCACTTGCTGGGCGTACCATTCGCTAACGACATTGGCTTAGCAAGCTAGAGAGCAGCAAAGTAGAAGAATATCCTCGAAGATCATGGGTTAAGAGTTAATGAATCAAAGACGGAGTACATGTTACTGTCATTAAGTGACCCACAAGCCCCATTGCCAGGCATAATGATTAACCGACACTTCAGTATCAAGTATACCTCGGCTCGATAATAAACAAGGCCGGAAATTGTGACGAAGACGTAAATCATAGGATCAAGAGTATTGTGCGACAAGTGTACGCCACCAAAACTCAAGAGCAAAATCTACACAACAGTTGTACGACCTGCTCTCACGTATGGTTCGAAATGCTGGACTATGTATGAAAAGTTTGGAACAGATCTAACAACAGCAAAGATAAAATTGGATCATAGCATGTGTTTCACATTAAAAAAACTGATCGTCGGCAAAGTCAAGAATGAGAGAAATGATTGGTTTGATTAAAAAATCCATTCCCACCTGGGAAACAATGTACTTTCGATGAACATCTCTAAAGTGAGAAAAAGAGGATGACCAACAGCGATACGGGCTAACATAAGAAGAGAAGAACCAAATTGGAAACACGAGACCCTTCATATGATCAATGAAAAAAAAGAGGCAACCGTCAACGAGCTTTTCACCTAACTGACTGAATGACATTACCAACGAACAATTACATGTAACACAAAGCGACGTTACCGGTACTAAATCCAGGACGCAACCTTATAACCGATTCAAGAAGATGAAGATGAAGAACGGATCCCGGCCATAAATTAAATATTTGACGCTAACCCTGAAAGTCTGAATGACTAGAAAATCAGGAAAATTGTTGCAAACATTAATCATATTCATAAATGAAAGGAAGAAGAAGAAATTCTGTGTTTTCGATGATGGATTGGTAGTGAAGAAAATTTCTTACGACAAAATAAAAACAAAAACATTTCATAAAATTCGAGACAGTTTAACGAAAGTAAAAATAATAAAATCTTCTTTCTATAAATTACATACTATGCATAATTATTTATGAACGTGTGTTGTGACGGTTCGATCAAAACAATAATGGCTCTATATATGTATATTGATTTCCGTAATAAAATATACCTTTTCGATGGAAATGCTTTAGATACACATATTATGCAAATAAAAAAAAATGAAATGAAACCCATTTTGATGTAAGAGAAATATTACAAAATTACACATTTTTGATGTTAAATTAGTTTTATGCACCGGTACTTCTTAATTCATAGATATGCGACAAAAGTACTAATTTAACAATTTTATCGATTTTTTTATTGTCGACGACATGGACATGCTACACAATGTATTCGAACGATACATAGTACGTAAAACGGCGAAACTCGAAATTATTTAGAAAGTTCTCAAGTTCAAAAATGTACATATGTAGGAACTTAGACGATAGATTTTCCCGGTGGTGGTTTCTCCACGGTGATTTAATCATACTGAATCTATTTTTTTTTTAATCTGTTTTGGCATGCGGAGTTATGTTGGTCTTTCAGCATTCTAAGTCATTAGTATTATGTCTAATAAACTAGGTCCCACCTGTTGGGTGGGTCAGATCCCTTGACTGTTTGTCTGAGCTTCTCAATAGTATTTTTATTGACATTGATTTATTGATTTATTTCAATGAAATGTAATTTTGTATGTTGATGGCCACAAAAACGCATTTAGAAGAAGAAGTACTAGAACGGTCTAATAAATCTCACATTGATGATTTAATTCTGTTTAGTTTCACTTGTTCGTTAGACCAACATAATCTATCTTAGAACCTTACCTCAGAAATTAATTCCATTCTCCAACAAACATTTTTTTTAAATCGGTTGAACTTGGCTCCAGTTGTCGTATTAACAAAAAGCAGAAAAGGCTTCTTTCGAGAACTACCACCAGATGGTTGAACCGATACCACCCATTTTCGAACTTGACCTGAGGATTTCAATACTTCGTCAAATAAAAAAAAATGAAAATCTGTTATCGTGTTAACAAAGAGCAGAAAAGGCTTCTTTCGAGAACTACCACCAGAAAGTTGAACCGATACCACCCATTTTCGAACTTGACCTGAAGATTTCAATACTTCGTCGAATAAAAAAAAGTTTTTGAAAATCGGTTGAACTTTGCCACAGTTATCGTGTTAACAAAGAGCAGAAAATGCTTCTTTCGAGAACTACCACCAGATGGTTGAACCAATACCGCCCATTTTCGAACTTGACCTGAGGATTTCACTACCTCGTCGAATAAAAAAAAGTTTTTGAAAATCGGTTGAACTTTGCTCCAGTTATCGTGTCAACAAAGAGCAGAATGCGCTTCTTTCGAGAACTACCACCAGATGGTTGCACCGATACTACCCATTTTCGAACTTGACCTGAGGATTTCACTACTTCGTCCAATAAAAAAAAGTTTTTGAAAATCGGTTGAACTTTGCTCCAGTTATCGTGTTAACAAAGAGCAGAAAAGGCTTCTTTCGAGAACTACCGCCAGATGGTTGTACCGATAGCACCCATGTTCGAACTTGACCTGAGGATTTCAATACTTCGTCAAATAAAAAAAAAATGAAAATCTTTTATCGTGTTAACAAAGAGCAGAAAAGGCTTCTTTCGAGAACTACCACCAGATGGTTGAACCGATACCACCCATATTCGAATTTGGCCTGAAGATTTCAATACTTCGTCAAATAAAAAAATGGTTTTTGAAAATCTGTTATCGTGTTAACAAAGAGCAGAAAAGGCTTCTTTCGAGAACTACCACCAGATGGTTGAACCGATACCACCCATATTCGAATTTGGCCTGAAGATTTCAATACTTCGTCGAATAAAAAAAAGTTTTTGAAAATCGGTTGAACTTTGCTACAGTTATCGTGTTAACAAAGAGCAGAAAATGCTTCTTTCGAGAACTACCACCAGATGGTTGAACCAATACCGCCCATTTTCGAACTTGACCTGAGGATTTCACTACCTCGTCGAATAAAAAAAAAGTTTTTGAAAATCGGTTGAACTTTGCTCCAGTTATCGTGTTAACAAAGAGCAGAAAAGGCTTCTTTCGAGAACTACCGCCAGATGGTTGTACCGATAGCACCCATGTTCGAACTTGACCTGAGGATTTCAATACTTCGTCAAATAAAAAAAAAATGAAAATCTTTTATCGTGTTAACAAAGAGCAGAAAAGGCTTCTTTCGAGAACTACCACCAGATGGTTGAACCGATACCACCCATATTCGAATTTGGCCTGAAGATTTCAATACTTCGTCAAATAAAAAAATGGTTTTTGAAAATCTGTTATCGTGTTAACAAAGAGCAGAGGCTTCTTTCGAGAACTACCACCAGAAAGTTGAACCGATACCACCCATTTTCGAACTTGACCTGAAGATTTCAATACTTCGTCGAATAAAAAAAAGTTTTTTTAAATCGGTTGAACTTGGCTCCAGTTGTCGTATTAACAAAAAGCAGAAAAGGCTTCTTTCGAGAACTACCACCAGATGGTTGAACCGATACCACCCATTTTCGAACTTGACCTGAGGATTTCAATACTTCGTCAAATAAAAAAAATGAAAATCTGTTATCGTGTTAACAAAGAGCAGAAAAGGCTTCTTTCGAGAACTACCACCAGAAAGTTGAACCGATACCACCCATTTTCGAACTTGACCTGAAGATTTCAATACTTCGTCGAATAAAAAAAAGTTTTTGAAAATCGGTTGAACTTTGCCACAGTTATCGTGTTAACAAAGAGCAGAAAATGCTTCTTTCGAGAACTACCACCAGATGGTTGAACCAATACCGCCCATTTTCGAACTTGACCTGAGGATTTCACTACCTCGTCGAATAAAAAAAAGTTTTTGAAAATCGGTTGAACTTTGCTCCAGTTATCGTGTCAACAAAGAGCAGAATGCGCTTCTTTCGAGAACTACCACCAGATGGTTGCACCGATACTACCCATTTTCGAACTTGACCTGAGGATTTCACTACTTCGTCGAATAAAAAAAAGTTTTTGAAAATCGGTTGAACTTTGCTCCAGTTATCGTGTTAACAAAGAGCAGAAAAGGCTTCTTTCGAGAACTACCGCCAGATGGTTGTACCGATAGCACCCATGTTCGAACTTGACCTGAGGATTTCAATACTTCGTCAAATAAAAAAAAATGAAAATCTTTTATCGTGTTAACAAAGAGCAGAAAAGGCTTCTTTCGAGAACTACCACCAGATGGTTGAACCGATACCACCCATATTCGAATTTGGCCTGAAGATTTCAATACTTCGTCAAATAAAAAAATGGTTTTTGAAAATCTGTTATCGTGTTAACAAAGAGCAGAAAAGGCTTCTTTCGAGAACTACCACCAGATGGTTGAACCGATACCACCCATTTTCGAACTTGACCTGAGGATTTCAATACTTCGTCAAATAAAAAAAAATGAAAATCTGTTATCGTGTTAACAAAGAGCAGAAAAGGCTTCTTTCGAGAACTACCACCAGAAAGTTGAACCGATACCACCCATTTTCGAACTTGACCTGAAGATTTCAATACTTCGTCGAATAAAAAAAAGTTTTTGAAAATCGGTTGAACTTTGCCACAGTTATCGTGTTAACAAAGAGCAGAAAATGCTTCTTTCGAGAACTACCACCAGATGGTTGAACCAATACCGCCCATTTTCGAACTTGACCTGAGGATTTCACTACCTCGTCGAATAAAAAAAAGTTTTTGAAAATCGGTTGAACTTTGCTCCAGTTATCGTGTCAACAAAGAGCAGAATGCGCTTCTTTCGAGAACTACCACCAGATGGTTGCACCGATACTACCCATTTTCGAACTTGACCTGAGGATTTCACTACTTCGTCGAATAAAAAAAAGTTTTTGAAAATCGGTTGAACTTTGCTCCAGTTATCGTGTTAACAAAGAGCAGAAAAGGCTTCTTTCGAGAACTACCGCCAGATGGTTGTACCGATAGCACCCATGTTCGAACTTGACCTGAGGATTTCAATACTTCGTCAAATAAAAAAAAAATGAAAATCTTTTATCGGTGTTAACAAAGAGCAGAAAAGGCTTCTTTCGAGAACTACCACCAGATGGTTGAACCGATACCACCCATATTCGAATTTGGCCTGAAGATTTCAATACTTCGTCAAATAAAAAAATGGTTTTTGAAAATCTGTTATCGTGTTAACAAAGAGCAGAAAAGGCTTCTTTCGAGAACTACCACCAGATGGTTGAACCGATACCACCCATATTCGAATTTGGCCTGAAGATTTCAATACTTCGTCAAATAAAAAAATGGTTTTTGAAAATCTGTTATCGTGTTAACAAAGAGCAGAGGCTTCTTTCGAGAACTACCACCAGAAAGTTGAACCGATACCACCCATTTTCGAACTTGACCTGAAGATTTCAATACTTCGTCGAATAAAAAAAAGTTTTTGAAAATCGGTTGAACTTTGCTACAGTTATCGTGTTAACAAAGAGCAGAAAATGCTTCTTTCGAGAACTACCACCAGATGGTTGAACCGATACCACCCATTTTCGAACTTGACCTGAAGATTTCAATACTTCGTCGAATAAAAAAAGTTTTTGAAAATCGGTTGAACTTTGCTACAGTTATCGTGTTAACAAAGAGCAGAAAATGCTTCTTTCGAGAACTACCACCAGATGGTTGAACCGATACCACCCATTTTCGAATTTGGCCTGATTTTTCAATACTTCGTCAAATAAAAAAATGGTTTTTGAAAATCTGTTATCGTGTTAACAAAGAGCAGAGGCTTCTTTCGAGAACTACCACCAGAAAGTTGAACCGATACCACCCATTTTCGAACTTGACCTGAAGATTTCAATACTTCGTCGAATAAAAAAAAGTTTTTGAAAATCGGTTGAACTTTGCTCCAGTTATCGTGTTCATCACATTTCCATACATTTTTAATCATAGTGAACGTGGTAACCTACGGGTGTATTTGTTTCTGTAAAACCCATGACTTACAGTCAAGGGAATAATTTACCTTAACCTAAGAGTTAGGGGCTGGATCATTTTACTTAACTAGATTCGCTGCCTGGTGTCAGCGATAAGATAATCTAAGGTCTTAGAACACTTTATAGTACGAGGAGCGAAGGCTGTACACTCAACTTCAGTTTACTATTAAGTTTCGAAACCTCACACTAGCAGTTCAATTTCGTAGTGATAAGCAGACGTGTTAACCATTACGCCATTGATTGCTCGATTACATCTAAAATTCGACAATATGTGTGTCTCTAAAATCATTCGACATTAGACAAGGGAAAAGGAGCCTAATCAAAACAGCCGTCTAATTTAATCTGATAAATGTTACAACATTATTTCACAAAGAATCCATTGATTTACTTCGCCTGCACTGTCTAGCACCGAAGCTGACTTTGACGTCACTCAAATAGAGGAAATGAAAATGCTTCCAAAAGGTCTACGACCTAACAACGATCGTAGGGATTTCAAATCCAAGACGCACGATGCGCATTGACCTCGGACACATCTAACGCCTACACAAAAACTCAGTTGCAAAAATAACTATTTTGCTCTCGAATCGACGTATAAAATTCTGTCGATTGCAAGAAACATTTTCAACTGCATTGTCCATTGATATGAAGTCTTTAATACGCAAACTAAAGAAACGATCCAATGTAATAACATAACAAAATCATTGGAACTCTGCCTTTCGTTGAACAGTTTGGGTAAAAAAAATTTATGTTGAAGTGTAGGACAGAGGTCGTTTTTGCGTACAGTTTGCAGGAAAAAAAAAATTAACGAAAAACACGTTACGCATAAAAATTTGCACATGTCCCCCAGCGAAAAGATTGACTTAGAGTGGACTCATTCAGTAGAGCCCAAATCAGTTCAAATGATTTTTTTTTTATTTCATTTTTTTTCTCCATATCACTTACACTTACACTAGTCCGTTTGTGTCGGTCTTTTTTTTTAAACAAGATCTGGGTCGATTTTTTTGTTCTTCATTATAATTATCGCGCACAAAAACAAAAACCAAATTCACTTTTCATTTCATTTTATTAATTTCTTCATTCAAAATGTGAGACTTACAAATTGTATTCCATTTGCATATTTTTGTTTAAGGTTCAATTTTATATTGCATTTTGCGTTGTGTGTTGTGTTGTCAAACAACTTTTGTGTTTATTCTGCGTTCCTTTCAATTTAGTTATATTGATCGGCATATTAGGTTTTCTGTTCTGCAGACAAGATTACAGCTGGAGAAAGGAGACTTGAGGCGGCGACGTACTAGAGTTTTATAAAAAAAATCTGTTCCGTAGAAGTTAGCAAGTAAAAAGTGTTATGATGAAAGAGAAAGAAATATTTTGACAAGTTCCTTAAGACAACTTATAATAGACTAGTCCTCGGTCCTCTCACTCTCAACGTAACATGTTGAAAGAGAAAGCAATATTTTGACAAATACCCCAAGGCAAGTTATAATAAACTAGTCTTCGGTTCTTTCGCTCTGATCATAGATTTAGATTTATCAGGGTGGGACGATCACCTAGGTGATCTTGAAACACAGATCTTGTGATCCTTTGTTTCCTTCCCGCTCTGATCATAACAGTCTATATTTTATAGCCCCAGGTGAAAATAAAAGTTTCGAAAAACGTGGTCTAACGACTCGAAACAGATTTGTGACCATGAGGCTACGTTTTTCGAATTTTTAGGACTTTTGTTTTTCCCCAGGGAAGGTATGATTTCAATTGCGCATCGGATAAGATTATCTGAACTCTGAACCGAATGACCTTTTACACATTGTTTGCAGATCCCTTCAGCGGTTGAAAGATGAAGATTAGTTTACCGTTGCAGTCACGAATCCAAAGTTTCTTTCTGATTATAAATCAGGAACAGGACAAAAATCTAGGATGACAATATCATGAGCTATTTCTGTCCGTTTAACTTAAAATGGAAATTAAATTGTCGTGAGCGAGACAAATAGTTTCGTCTCGCTTACAATAAGCGATCCATTTCGAACCATGGTATTTTCGTTTGATTCGATCACTATAAGCTAACTGGTCACAAAGTTTAGTGTTCAAATTCGAGAAACCACTTCTTCGTCTTAAAGATAAAGTTGATCAAAGCGGTGACCTTTTCGTATAAGGAAAATTTAGTGACACAATCAAAAAATGGAAACTTAGGAGATCACACCACTAATTTGTTGATATGAGCTACAAGCTAACTACGGGATTTTGGTTTACAAAATGTTCTTAAAAGCTGAACAAGTCAACTACAAGAACTGCGTACATTTTCGAAGAAATTGATCCAGAGCATTCTGAAGTTTGCACAATGTGGTCAACATTAGAAAACCTCTCAATCAAGTGTTCAATGTCTTGGTTTGATTTTTTTTTGAATCTAGGCGTCCAACTAATTTGTAATGCACTTGAAACTGAACTGAATGAACGTCCAGAATAATGTCTGAGGTAAACGAACTTGAATAGTTTTTTATGATTGTGTGGTCGTAATTTACATCGACTCTGTGTGTTAGACTCAAAAGGGTAAGGGCGGTCGCTTTATATCTCGCTATAAATAATGATTTAATTTGCGTCAAACATCGATCTTTCGTAAATTAAAAACGAAACTTTGGTGACGAAAGTGCGAGGATGGAAATTCGGACGTTCTAATAGAAGAAGAAGAAACCGATTAAGACAAAATGTCGAATATTTAAAGTGGTGGAAGGAAATCTTAAAATTTCGGAGGAAATTATCCGTAGGAACGTATCCGGCGATAGATGATTCGAAATTTATTTTTCCTCTCAGTAATACGTTGCTCAGACAATTCTTAGTCATTTTTCCACCTAGTAGAGAACTGATTGTGAGGAGGACAATAGCCCCTCTCACACCTCTCATAGCAATGATTTATGATTGGGAGTGAAAGAAAAATCTTAATAAATACGAGATTTCGGATAATTTTGGGATAAAATTGGTTTGAAGTGATTATTAAAATGAGTTGGATTGATTTTTCGGAGTTGGAGTTCTCTGAAGTTAGATTACACTCCCAATCGATTATAACCAGGCCCGGACTGGCCATATGGTGAATTCGGGGAATTCCCGATGGGCCTTTTGGATTTTTGTATGAGAATTTTTAATTTGTGGGCCTTTTTAAATTGAGTTGCATGGAGCCCCCAATGGGCTTTTTCGAGCCAGTCCGGTACTGATTATAACATTCGATTTGCAAAAGGAAATTTTAAGATTTAGATCGTCTAATCATTCACTACTAGCATTCATAATAGCCACCTGTCTTCAATGTTAATCTGTCGTTCTGGTGTCTGGTATATAGTTTCAGTGAACAAACGTCTCCATTTGAGTCAAATATGTTTCTTCTTAAAACATTGTTGTAATGCAAAAGAAATCCTTCAATGAAATGGCGCCAATTGTACCAAATGGCTAACCTTCTAACGAAACACTCGACTACACACACAGATAGTTTCGAATAAACATTTCTCAACAAAAAAAATTTGTTAATAAATTATGTTCCCGTTCAACCGAACAGAGAGCAGTGCTTGAATAGTACAGGGTTGACGGTTCTGCACTTCTCGATAGAATGTAAAATACTTCTTTTTTTGGTGTTTTCAACGCAAATTTACCCGCAAAGTCGTATGCTTGACTTCAATGGCAAAAAGCACATTCGAAACAAACGTAAAATGAAAAGAAAATTTCTGTTAAATCTTATTGCAATTTTTTGATGAGGATGCAGTGTTGCTGATAAAAAGTAATGGAAATCATGATACTTATTTAGCTTATAAATGTACACTCGGTGTGGAAATGCATGGCCCAGAATCGAAAAAAAAATTATTTTTCCACCGTTGATTCGTCCTTTGAATCACTTGTGACAACAGTGTCGTTGGTCGTCGACGATGTTGGTGTACGTGACTTTTCCAAATCAATTCGTTTGTTTATCTCTTCGTAAAGATTTGTGATATCATCAGGACGTGCCTGTAAAATGGGAAAGCAAACGAAATGTTTAGTTTGTCTCGCATCGAGGGCATTGCAAAGCATTTTGTGCACGAAAATCGTGAAATGGATACACTTACCATAGCCAGAAATATTTTTATCTGTCCAGCAGAGTCAATGGCAGTCAGTCTCAAACTCTTTTGGCTAGCTTTTTCTACGACCATACCCGGCCAGATCTGAAACGGGAAATTAAAATTTTTTGTAAATTTGTTTGTTTGGTCTTTAAAACCGGGAGCGGAAATTCAAATCACCTTCGTATTTAGTAACACGCGCAAATTACCCGATGTCCGGAACACTACTCTCGAACTCTTGCTTTGATCCTTGGAATCGTTTAATCGTAAACTTCCCGGTCCACGTTGTTCATAGTTCGACGAAACGTATGCAAACAATCTACTATTTACATCCAACACATTTGTTTCATCCTCTTCGCCGGTAAAGGTTTCGACTTCCTCGTACTTTCGTTTCTGCGCTCGGCTCTGTTCGTAGGCTCGGGTTGCTTCGGTTAACATTTCCACGCTAGCTTCGACTGGCTTATCATTGTTGTCAGTTGATTGACATTGAGCGCTTGCTATTGCAAACAGTTCGCCTGAGCTGCTCGGTTCATTTGTACTATCCGGTGTTTGATCGGATACCGATTCCTGGACACACACAAGAAAAATTCCAACTTTTAATCAACAAATCAATTCGACCAATCGTTTGCACGACACTTACCCCAGTTACACGTTCACGAACGTTTTGTCCGAAAACGAAACCGGAATTTTCGGCTATTGGAATAGTGGACTTGGTGGTAAACAAATTTGATTTTGGCATACCATTTTTCACCAAAGAAAACAATGGATCAGTGCTGCTGTGAGAATCAGCGGCATTGCCATTCGTTGAGGTTTTCTCCTTGGATTGTACTTCCTCATCGGTGCTGTTTTGAAATGGATTAAATGAAGAGCTTGTCGACACTACGGTTGAGGAATCATCAGTTTTAAGAACGCTGGGCCGGATTGTTGACGACGATGACGATGCTTCACTTGATGAATTGTTTTGAAACGCTGACGGTCGCAATAAACCAGATTTAATCGGGTTTGGACGAGACGAGCTTATGCTGGCTTGCTCTTTCAGCTCGTTTTGGTTATTTTCATCTGGAACAATTTTGACATTTGAACAAACAAGCTGTAATTCGCGCAAACATTTCCCGTTGTTCGAGGATGATGCATCGTCTGGGAAACGCTTGTTCGGACAAATAAAAATCTGCTTACCGTTCGTTTGCGACATTTTAATGAAATTTTCTTCAAAATTGTTGGCAAAACTCAAAACTATAAAATTTGGGGTTATGTCGATCAACGATATAAATGGTTTACAATGACCAGTTGGATAAATGACAGCCACTGGAATGACAATTTTAATCATTGAAATAATAAACTAGCAGAGAGATGCCAATATAACTACTGGGACGTCGTTTCAACGGATGAATGTGTCGAATGATAGCTGGTTTTTTGATAGAATATTTAATACATTTTCTCTCGACCAAATTCAAAATCATTCGACATATTCCTTATATCCGTCTAAACCGTCTAAACGACCTAGTCGTCACATTAGCATCTCTCTGTAAACGAACAGTACCACATTTCGGAAAATTTTGTTTTGTTAGGTTGGTTTTTCTTATACAAAATGTTTACTGTTTGAGAGACCATTGAAGCACAAAACACAAAAAATTGAAATCGGGGCTCAAAGTGCGAGGGGGAAACCACTATTTTGTGATTAACATTTGTAGTTTTGCGACGATTCCCCCGGTCAAATGCTGGTAAATCACCAATTCATCATCATGTTTATCACTGGTTAATCATGTTAATAATGTTAGTCACATCAATAAAAAATAGTGGTTTCCCCCTCGTCAAAGTGTTGTCCTTTTTTTAATAGGCTACCTGCAAAATCACTTTAAACCATTTTTGAATGAAATTTGATGTAAAAATAAACAACATTTACCATTACACATTATGAAAATATCCTTTCGGTTTTATTTAAATTAATAAAGAAAAAAAAATAAGAAGAAATTCTGACGTCAGACTAGTGCGATCGTTTATACGTAATACATACACTCATAGTATGGTAAAGCATCCATGACGTCACTAGTTTTTCAATTATTTACGTACCAACATAAAAAAACAAAAATAATAACAAATACGTTAAATTGCTGATTTAAAATACTAATTAACGTAATTGAGCAAACAAAATTTGTATTCATGGGTTTTAGGACCTGAATAATCCGAATAAAATAGTTTTGACAACTCGTGCAAGTAGCCTGTTAAACTTTTCGTAGACTAGTACACATATCGTTAAAAATGAACCCATGCAAAATATGACTTAAAATGTATGAGTTTTCTGTCAAACACCTAATGTTTACACTGTGTATAATATAGATTCAAAAAGCAAACCGACATTTACTCAATGAATGTAAATAACCAGGTATGGCCGATTCTCCAAAATCTGTCGATTTATCTTGAACACATTCACTATTTATGTCACAATAATATGCAAATGAGTGCGTTTGAGTCCGCTTTCAAAATCGTTAGATAAATGTCCCAACCTAAATGTTTACAAATAAGGGCGCTGAAGACCAGTAATGTATGAATTCGAGGCTGTTGATGAATGTGATGTAGAAATGAGAGAACCATGTCTGGTTATGAAATCGCTCAATGATCAGTCAATAACACTTTACATTCACTAAAAGGGTGAGATATTGCACTGAAAATTCAAAATGGAAAGTAAAAAGGGTCTAAATGACGCAGAGTTGAATCATCCTCATTCATGACATTCTCATATGAGGAAGCGTTAAAATTCAAAGTTCTGAAAGAACAGGTTAAGACACTCACGAAGGCAAGGTTCTCAAAGAACAGGCTGAACACTCACGATGGCGGGGGAAATCAAATTTGTTAAACGTACTCATTACATATTGTTGGACAAGTCAACTTGAAAACATTTTTTTTAAAAGTTTAAATCGTCATATAAAGTTTCTCAAACTTAGTTGGCGCCACTGGAAAATTTTGTTTACATTCATTACATTATGTGTGAGAAGCACCGGTAGGGTGAGAAGTCAACTGACAACCTTTTTTTGTTAGGTTGAAATCGTCATATAAAGTTTTACAAACCTAGTTAGCGCCACAGGAACATTTTAATGCCACCGCTTTCGTGATCAACTCGAAAACGTCTTAATCTGTTCTTTCAGAATCTTGCTCAAATTTACCCTTCGGTTCATTAAATTCACCCAAATCAGTAAGAAAATCTGCGAAAGTCTACAACCTTTATGAAAATTTCGCACAAAGTTCACTGATCATACATTGGCATTGGTTTATGGTGGCAAAAACTCCATAAAATTTAACTTCGACCAGAAACGACGTTTTTTGTCCAGACATGAAAAGGGTTTACATGTCATTGTAAAGGAAAGTGCAAGCATCTATCTGACACATTCTTTGCTGCTGGGATTTCGGTGTCGTTCATAAGTTGACATTTACAGGTGTACCAACATTAAAGAAAAGTTTACATCTTGACAAACAAAATGTCAGATTGGTGACGAAAATAAGTTAGTTGAAGTTTGGCTGTTCGATCATTCAGTTTTAGTTTTCACTAAACGTTTAACGATACGCATTTCATTCGATATGTCTCTATCAAGTGTATTACCAGCCCCAACGAATGTTGTTTGGGACCGTGAAGATGAACGGGAAATGCTAGCGCAAGGAGCTCCGAGTTTGGGTGCATTGGTCAGCGCTAAAGTCGCTGCTCCACCGTACGGACAAAGAAAGGGATGGATACCTCGAACGGAAGCTGATTTCGGTGATGGAGGCGCGTTTCCAGAAATATTAGTCGTGCAATATCCTTTAGGTATTTCATTTATTTCCCATTCCCTCCATCAGCGTCTCTTAATTTGCGAATACTTTTTACTCTAGGTTTGGGTGCTCCAGCAAATATCGGCAAAAAATCAAATGCCATCGCAATCCAACTTGATCAACATGGAAAAATCAAATACGATGCCATTGCACGACAAGGCCATGGGAAAGATAAAATCGTGTATTCCAGCATAAATCAGTTGTTACCAGCTGAAGTTCTGTCCGAAGATGCTGAAGCGTTACAGCGTCCGGATGAAGAAACAATTGCAGAAACGACTGAAGCAACCCGCAGGGCGTTGGAAAAATTGACAAGTCAAAAGATTGCCGCTGCGATGCCTGTCCGGCATGCAGAGAAAGCCGCTCCCGCTCAATACATTCGGTACACACCATCTCAACAAGGCGATGCATTCAATTCCGGTGCGAAGCAGCGTGTTATACGAATGGTGGAAGCTCAGGTCGATCCCATGGAACCGCCCAAATTTAAAATCAACAAGAAGATTCCCCGTGGACCTCCATCTCCGCCTGCACCCGTTCTACATTCGCCATCCCGGAAAGTAACAGTCAAAGAGCAAAAGGAATGGAAGGTTCCGCCATGCATTTCGAATTGGAAAAATGCCAAAGGTTACACCATTCCATTGGATAAGCGATTGGCTGCTGATGGTCGTGGATTGCAGCAAGTTCACATCAACGAAAAGTTCGCGAAAATGGCAGAGGCTTTGTACATTGCCGATCGAAAAGCCCGTGAAGCTGTTGAAGCACGAGCACAACTTGAAAAGAAACTGGCACAGAGGGAGAAAGAAAAGAAGGAAGATATGCTTCGACAAATGGCACAGCGTGCCCGTGAAGAACGTGCTGGTATTCGGATGCCTGATGCTGAGGGCGGATCTCAAAATCAAGATACGCGTGAGCGTGATGAATTACGTGCAGAACGACATCGAGACAGAGTCCGTGACCGAAATCTAGCTCGAGCAGCTCCCGACAAACGTTCCAAATTGCAACGCGAACGTGAACGTGATATTTCCGAACAGATTGCACTTGGTATGCCTGCCAAAACTAATACAGGAGGAGAGACTATGTTCGATCAACGATTGTTCAATACGACAAAAGGAATGGACTCCGGCTACGGTGACGACGATGTGTACAATGTATATGATAAGCCATGGCGTGAGGCCGGATCTTTGGGTCAGCATTTGTACCGACCGAGCAAAGCTATTGACAATGAAGCGTATGGTGCCGATTTGGAGAAACTTGTCAGTACGAACCGTTTTGTGCCCGACAAAGAATTTAGTGGTACCGATCGTTCGGCTCAAAATGCCAGAAGCGGTCCGGTTCAATTCGAAAAGGAAGAGGATCCATTTGGTTTGGATCAGTTCTTGAACATGGCCAAAAAAGCTCCGAAACGAAAAGACGATAAGCAGATGGAGAGTTCACGTGACGGTTATAAGGAACGGGAAAAGGATCGCAGTGGTGATAAGAAACGAAGAAGGGATTAACTGGGATGTTGGTTTTTCAATTACTTAGGTTTAGTTGCTTTTCCAATTGTCAAAATATTTTTTGTTTTATTTGAATTTCCAATTAAAAAACATTTATTTCAACGAGAAGTATATCACTAATTGTGTTTGCGTGTATTAGCTGAGCTTGGGGTAAACGGTCAACATAGTGTGGAACATCTCGATAATAACATGGATTCAACAGCTTCCCAATAAATAGTCGATAACGCAAAACGTTTACAAGAATCTACTGCTTAAATCTCATCCAAAAAACTCCCAAATGTGTCCTTGCAAGAAGAGACATTTGTGTTGTTGCTACAGCTTCCTGTCTCTTCTTGTAAGAATACTTTTAGAAGTTATTTTTGGGTGAAATCTAAGCAGAAAACTCATGTAAACGTTTGTATTGAAAAATCAAAAGATGTCTCAACAACCGTGTAATACAGCAACTCCACTGAAACCGTTTCTAAAGATAGATGATTCTTTTAATCTCTAACCATCGGATTCTCTACATTTCTTTTCTTTTCTATCTAAATTCTTATGTCCTTCCTATTAAACTCTTGTGGGGACGGTTGTGTTCAAGTAGGACGACAGTCCGAAATTTACGTAATTGTCTCGATGTCTGTACACGCACTCAGTGACAGTGACTTGACTATCGCTTATTATAATTTAGTAGAAGAAAGCTCAACCAAAGCTTAAATTTGTGAAAACCTCTTCATAAATTTTCATAAAATTTTTCCAAAACCGTTACGACGGATATCATTTGTTAGCGATAACGAATCCATGAATAAGATGTGACTAATGAGGTCTTTGTAGTTATTAAAAATAGAAGAAGAAAAAAGAACAATGAGTCCAAAGTCCACTGCTAGAAAAAAGAAAACAGAAGGCTTTTGGCAATACCGGTTTTCGGTTATACCAGACACTGTAATACCGGTATTACATGTGTTTCATTTTTCTTTTTCTCCTCAAATACAGTCCAAGAATTTAATGTGTAGATCATTTCAGACTGGTTTTAATGCAGATCACTATTTTGAATACTTCGTTCAGTTTGAAAAATTACTTCCATTAGGACACCTTTAAATACAGTCATGGAGTAGAAGCGTATCTTCATTCTGTTATATTTTCGTGTTGTTTGAATTCCTTGAACCTCTTCTCAAATTTAAGATCTGTGGATTTAATCTGCAGAAGCGTTTAGAAAATTGATCGACATTCAATGAAATCAAAACATCTCTCAAACAGCTACACAAATTCAAACTGGGTCTTAGTCCTCATTTTTTCTTACAAAAATAAACGATATCTCATGTAATTTTCAATAAAACGAGCCATCAGAACAGTCAATGCGTTTGCTGCGACTGATCCCCGTACATATTGCGGAGCCCCGGAGCCTATTGCGCCGGTTAATGTAGTTAAAGTAAAATTATTATGTAATGTGTACAATGTACATCTTAGAAATTGCGCATAGCGTAATTACGAAGCCCCGTACGACGTTCCAAATGAAACAAAAATTTCAAATAGCCCTAGAATTTTAATTTATTGTGTATAAATACACATAGGGCCTAGTATCGGCCTCAGTCCGAGGACCCAAATTAAAAAAAATTTTCAACCTTTTTCGGCCTTTGATTACCTTCCAAATGAAAAAAAAATACGAAAAACGGATTTCGATTTCAGTGCTAAAGAATATTTCATGTGATACATTTTTGCTGATAAGTAATGAAATTCTACTGGTATGTAATGAAAATCTCGAAATATTTTCACCAAATGTAAACTGATTTCTGTAAACTTTTTTTTTTCTGAAAGCTATCTTCAAGACGCGCAGTTTAAGCCCAATATGAGGTTGGGTCAAAATTTGGGAGAGATATGTCTAAAAAAGGGATATTTGTCGGAGGTCATAAATAGCCAGCAATTTTTTGTTTTCACAATTGTTGTTTGTTACCCCACAGAAAATGTTACTTTGGCTCAAAACCGTTTAAAAAAATGGTTAAAAATTTTTCGATATAGTCTTGACGAGTCAAAATTCGAAGATGACATTTATCACCACTGTGAAGCTGATTTCACCTGCTTCACTCACCCAACTAACCTGATCGAGCCACAGTTATTTTTCACATGAAGTCATATGCTGTAGCTTTCGAATGACACCGATCTTCAGGTTTTATACGAAAAAAATGTAATTTTGGCAACGTTTGGGTCGAGGTGATTTCACCTTACTTCGAAGCAGGACGACACTGACAAAAAAGTTTCGAAAAACTCAGCTGTTGCAGGTAACTTTGTCTCCAGGTAATCTACAATAGCTGCCACAACTGTAGCGCCCCATACAAAAAATACACCTGTGACAGATAATGTAGATTACCTGGAGACAAAGCTACCTGCTACAGGTGAGTTTTTCGAAACTTTTTTGTCAGTGGAACCAAAAATCTTCTAAAAATTTAGATTCGTGTCATTTGGTGCAATCGTGAAATTATGGCGTTCGTTTCTACAGGGAAACGAGTTTACAGAAATCATTTGAGATTTATTGAGAATATCTCGGAATGTCGAATACAAACAAACACTTTTGGTCATATCTCCCCGAGACGTTATGCCAATGACCTGATATTGGTGTCAAACTACGCGTCTTATCAATAGCTTTCAGCAAAAAAAAAGTTTACCGAAATCGGTTTTCATTTGGTGAAAATATACCCATATACCCATATAGAGCTATATGTAGCATATTCATCTGTGAAATGTTTATTTATAGGAAAATATAGGTAAATATAGCTGTTGAAATTGGAATGAAATGTTTTATCTAAGATTTATAATTTCTACTTAATTTAATCCTGCGTCAAATCACTCTACTTTTTGTCTACAATCTAAGTCACTTTTCTTTGTCATTTAAATTAAATCATATCGAGTAACCGTTGAACAAGGGTATAAATGCGTTAGTTTGTAAGAAAAATTCATCACAATAAAGAAAGACCTCTAGCGAGCAACATCTCCGGGTTTTAATAATTGTAGATCAGAACATTTTGAACACTCAGACGAGTAACATCTCTAGTTTCAATTTGTAGTTAGAAATCGGCGGTGCTAATAAATTCACCCCATTTCTTTGTGTAAGTCGAATTAGAATCGTCGGTGCTAATAAAACCACCACATTCTAGGAAAGTAAAAAGGAAAGTCGCTCAGCTAAAGGCCACCGAAAACGAGACTAGGTTAGAGTTTCAACAATAGCGGTATAAAGCTGTTTAAATAGGAATTTATGAAATTTGACTTCGAAAAATTTATTTGTAAATGATAACAAGGCAAAGAGTGGATAATGTAAGTGATTTCAAAGGGCGAATAGCTTTTCAGTAAAGAAGAGTATGAAATAAGAAAAATAAAGAGTTTCAAATTAAAGGCTTTTGATACGAATAGGTGTTTCGTACGGGTCGGCGTTAGCTATGTTTTTTTTACTAAAATCCGTCGAGTAAAAGGTAAATTGTCACCGGGTTTGTTGCAGCAACATGTATCGAAAAATGGCGAGCCGTCTCCTATCAGGTAGAATTGAGAAAAGAGACCTGATGTCATTATCCGTCTCCAACCGCCTGTTAAAAAGTCAAACAGCTACAAATAAAACAACATTGGTGTTAGTTTAACTAATTCGTTTCTTTTTAGTACAAGATAGATAGTGTTCATACAATGTATAATAATAGTCGGTATAAAGAACTTTTTTCTCTCTGCTTAATTTAACTTCGTTTTTTTTCTTCATTTTTCACATAAATATTTTATTGGATTTGCTTAAAAATAAATAAACAATTTTCTTCATTTAACTAAGCTAATTTCATTCCTCCTTTAAAATAAAAACTTTTTCGCTTGCAGCATTTTTACCATTACTTTTTATCCTTTAAAAATCCTATTTTCCTTTCATTTTCTATTACATGCCCCGTTACTCGTAGGTCCATTTTAAACGTTAAGCTTATTTGGCATTTTCCATTTTACGATTTATTTACAATTTTGTTTGTTTGTTTTACAGAAGAACTTTTCAGTTTTTTATTTCCATTTTTACATTAGTCGTTTCAGCACCAAATTGATTTATGAAAATCAAAATTATTTATTTAAAAAAAAACAGTGGGGGACGAGTAATTTTGGTTCCCGCACTTCATTTTGATTGATTTAGATTTGATTTGTAACTTCTTTCAAATTTTGATTAACATTGAAAAAAAAACGGAATTTGAGACAAAAACATTATTCCAAAACATCGGGTTCTCTGTTAGGCCGACAGCCAATGTATGCATATATCCGTCCTTCATAGATCAACGGCCTGGAACCATACCATATTGTTACACTACCCAGGACCTAGAATTGTTTATTCTGTCACATTTATTTTCAAACGATAGGAGGACCCCTTGGGAGCGTTCCTTGACGTGCGTCACTGAATCATTTCACTTCGTAGAGATATTGAATTTGGTCTGTGAAGTAAGTTGGTGGAAATATACATTAGATACATTAGCTGGACACCAGAGCGATGATAGCGCTCTAAATAGTAAAAGTGCCAGAAGGAAAATGTTTCGTCGTAAGTTAGTGTAACAACACAGGTTTCAAACTGTGCTTGATGAGGAACTGATTTATGCATGCTTAGGCTCTCAATCCATATGTGGTTGTTATCGAAGAAATTAAAATAAAATTTAAAAAAAAATGGAAAAAATTTCGTCGTCCTTACAAAATGTTATAATTTATCTATTGATGAACGCTACATCTAAATTAAAATTAATTGATGACATTCGTCTGAGCATTTAGATGAATTCGATTTTTTTTTTGTTGGACTCAAATCCTTACTATCTTAGCTCAAACAACATTTGTTAAATCAAATAAAATTTGAGAAAAGAAAAAAAACTGAACCGAAACACGGTACGCATTCTTCCTAGACCGTAATAACCGTAATGCGTACAGATCTGGTCTGTTTCCTTACTTTTTTTTTGTTTAGTTTTGGGTTCATTATAATAGAAAAACTGAACATTTCAATTTAAATTATTTTTATAAATTGCGCTAAGTACAACCAATGTCATCGACGTTTTCCTTTGTGATTGTTATCAATCGATTAACATTGCTAAAATTAGATAGAATTATAATGAGCAAAATGGATGATCTGATGAATAATAATATTTGATTAGAACACACGCAGCAAAATGAACGATGAGAAGAAAAAACAAATAATTAAAAGGCTGCTGCTGTTGCTATCAATAATAATACAAAAAAAAATTAAATAAAATAAAACCAAAAACTCTGTAAGTAGATTAAAAACAACACAAAAAATTAAGTTTCCGATTCTGCTCTTTCTTCTTATAAACACAACCCCCCATACAAAGCGAAAATTCGCAAACTTTTCTCTTTTAGATTAAAAACGAATTTGAGATGAAATTTTGTAAGAAAAAAATTAATATTTCGATTCACTTAATACTCATAATTATTGTCTTGCATTTTATATTAGATAAATCTACAGCTAAATTTTATGACTCATACACACCTCCGACTAAATCGTTTAACCAATTTGCTAATAATAATAAAAAAAATATTTTTTTTTTCGTATATATAAAAAAGGTACTGCAACCAAGTCTGAACGGTATACCCTTACATAACTTGAAATCATTTTTCGATTTTTTGATCAATTTCTTTTCTTATCATTTAGGTTGCACAGACTTCGTAATGTGTTTTCGATACGAGAGGAAGAATATCCGTGTATCTTCCAGAATAAGGTCAATTGTGTTGTGGTTTAAACTGGACCTAATGTTAGTCTCTGGTCAGTGTGAAAAAAGGAGACATGAGAAGTAACAGGTTTCATTCATTTCCGATAATAAAAGGTGAGAAACAGAACATTGAAAGGAAATATATTTAGTGCAGCAAAGTTGCAAATATGTTTGTTCTGTTTTGCTTTGATGTAAAGGGTCAATACATTTCATTTAAATTGGAATAATTTATTCGTCTAAAAAATTAAAAATTAAAAAAAAACGCTTTTTTGAGCTTCCAAACAATAGGTTTTTACACAACAAGACAGTTCACCATTGGAAATAATTATTAAAAGTTCGCCAACACGCATCGTAAGGCTTTTTTCCCACATAACAACCATAAACCAAATAACGCAAAACACTCGATCGAAAGTTACAAAATCTATTTTAAAAAAAACGCTTTCGATGTCTTTACACGCACTCTCTTGTTCAGACTCGATATTAAAGTAATTATAATAAGAAAAACCGTTTCGTTGCAACATAAAACGAATGAAAAAAATAAAAATAAATTTCCAACATAATCATAATGTAAAACTATGTCGATGAGGTAGTTAATGTTGTCGTAGATGATGTTGCAGTTGCTGTTGACATTGGAAGATTCAATCCAAAACCTGGATTGACAGCCACAGATGATCTGAATATTTCAAAATAAAACACGAACAATCATCAAACCGACCATCAAAAACAAACAAACATTTACTTACCGATTATGACGCATATGACTTTTGACTAGATCACTATTGACGAGTGCAGCCATTAAGCTCAGTTCACCGGCCATAACAGTTGCGCAAATTATTTTAGCCAGAGTTTTCGAATTTTCCGCCGGATTTGTTTTGTGCGCTCCTCGAACGCCCAACATTTCCAAACATGCACTTTGACCGGGTAAGCCGGTACCACCTCCGACTGTGCCAACTTCCAAAGATGGCATCGTACAGGTCAAGTACAAATCTTCGCCAGTTTCTCCGTACAGTTCCATTCCCGTCGAACAATTGCTGCTGGTCACATTCTGAGCCGGATCTTGACCGCACGCAATGTAAACGGCTGTTACCATATTCGCAGCATGAGCATTATTACCGCCGATACTACCAGCCATAGCACTTCCGGCCATATTTTTCAATTTGTTGCATTGAACCAAAGTTTTGGCATCCGTTTTCAAGATCGATTTCAATTTGTCCGCTGGAATGATACACTCACAAACTACACGCTTGCCGCGCCCTTTGATCCAGTTTATTGCAGCCGGCTTCTTGTCCGAACAGAAATTACCGCTCAAACTGATGATTTGCATATCCGGAAAGGCTTTGTGTATGTATCGCAGGGCCATCTCAGCACCTTTGGACACCATATTCATTCCCATTGCATCGCCAGTCAGAGCACGGAATCGAATGTACAGCTGCGGACCATCCATGGCAATTAAAACCTCTTGTAATCTGGCAAATCGACTAGTTGAGTCGAATGCAGTTTTGATGTTCTCGAAATTATCCGGATGTTCTATCCACCTTTTGGCCATGGAGGCTCGTAAAACGTTTGGAAATTTGACGCATGGTGCCCGAGTCATTCCGATATCTTCAACAAAACTAGAAACTCCACGCACAGACAGGGCTTTACAACCACGATTAGTACTAGCTACTAATGCGCCTTCAGTCGTTGCCATTGGTACAAAATATTTACATCCATCCAATAACAATGGGCCGGCATATCCCACGGGTATCTGAACGTAGCCCAACACATTCTCACAGCATGCATTCATCACTTTAGTATAGTCAAAATGCTTGTAGGACAAGCTGTTTAGCGTATCCAGCGGTATATTCGCCTCAGCCGACATAATATTACGTCGCAATTTGACACCGCGTTCCGGATCGTTGATAATTGATTCGATTTTGTATAATGGACAATGTCCTCCACCACCTCGAACAATTAGCGTTATTTCTTCATCGGTTAATACGCTTGCCCCGTCATCTGAGTTTAAAATTGCTAAACACTCGTCTAACGGGCGAGGCGGCAAACTAACAAATTGTTTCATTTCGACGCAATCGTCTTCGTAGTCATCGAAATCAGTTTGCGTTGACCGGTCGACAAATTCGGTAATGTCGGATATCACGAACATTGGTACTTTCGGTACTTTCTTTGGCATTGTGGTAGTTTCCGATTGTGTGGTCTCAGCTTCCAGATTGTCGGCATCAACTTGTGTGGCAGCAGCTATTTGCTGTTGCTGTTGCTGTTGACGCAATTGGTCGGCTAGGTCTTCACGGTCCTCGAAGAATATAAATTTGACTAGCAGTGCTATTAGTAGGATGAGTATAACGATTTGGTCTGCGCTCATTGTCAACCATCTGGAAGAGGAAAACGACTTGTTTAGTGATTCGGAATTGCATCAAGACAGCATTACGACAATTAGGTAACGTTGAATGGTGTATAATACAAATGAATGATTTGTTAGGTTAGCATTGAATCGAAAGAGCTTAATCATAATGAAACCCCGACACATCGATCGTACTCACTTGATAATGTAGCCAGACACATCACTCGGTTCGGTACGATTCATAGCTACTGAATGTTGCTGATTGAGATGCAATGGACCATTGGTTGATACCGGGTCTTTATCGGTGAACACAAAGCGACTAAAACCAGCCACGAACAAATGGTTTGTTTTTTTATATTCATAACAAACACTGAGAAGCAAATGAAATACCTGTAGGCATGAACAAGCATCAGGCCGGTGGACATAATGACCTTCACTCTTTGCACGACCGGATTCGGTTTATGATCTTCTTCGATGAATGAGTGCAGAGCCAACGAATCCTTTGCACGTTCCTTCACTTTCGACAACTCAACACCGTTCTTCGATAGATCCATGATCAACGACAAACAGGCTGGATAGAAGGTCATAAAGACGACATAATTCACCACTACCGACATCACAGCAAATCCGCATAGAACTTCTAATCGCTGTACGCCGGACAGTGTTCCAACGCCGATGACCAATGTTTCAACCAGTGTATCCAATGAAATTGCCGGGCCAAGAAGTTCCATACCACGAGCTATATTCAGTGTAACCTCCGATGGATTCGAACCTCGTAGAGCTAGTTGTGCCAGATAGCCAGCCTTGGACAAGTCGATTAACAGTAGGAAGAAGAATAGTGCATCTCTGCAATGGATAATTGCATATCAATTAGGACCGACAACTCTATTAAAAACAAATTTAATCTGAGTTTTACTTGAGATCAGACACTTCGCTGCCGAGGAAGTTAATGACACTGGATGTGAATATAAAACTGGAGAATACCGTGAATAGACCGGCAATGCCTGAAATGAGACAAATGTGAAAATTTATTTAATTTGTCGTCTTAACATTTTCGGTCGATGATGTGACGGACTAAAAAACCGACGTTAAAAATAAAAATGAAAATTTCGTGAATTAATTTTCCTATCAGCGCAAAAAAAAAATCGTGTACAAAGAAAACACTTGAGTACCTGAATTGTTGCCACATGTTACAATGCAAATTATTATTGATAAAACGTGTCAATCCAGCTAATAACGATTTTTGTTTTTGCACATGCATAACCTTGGAGCCTATTGTGATAATTCCGAAGCATGGAGGAATAAAAGCTCCTCAGCGACAGCGTTTTTTTTAAACGCAACTTATGGGAGCGAAGACGGTGCGATTAGTCAAAGTGGCTTTTTAAGTAAATTTTCCCAAATGCATACAACTACGGCACTTAGCACTTGTACTGTATAAGTATACAGTGCGTACGTGTACATCATAAAATGCGTAGACCATGGTATATATGGTTCTCTGTTTCGGTTAGATATTCTTTGACGAAAGAAACAATGACCACAAATGAAAGAAAGAAACCGCCAGCTTCTGGAGCATTTCGAAAATATTTTTGGCTAATTTCCATAAGTTTAAACTCTTTTACTTAATTCAACAACTTCCACCTTTGCTCCGTATGTTAAATTAACGGACATGAAATTACATATTATAACATACCAGCAATATAATTTACATTATGATCTCTGTTGTATAATCTTGTTACGATCACGCAAAGGTATGGTATGGATGGTATACCTATATATATATGCGTGTATATAGTATGTATATAAGTCTACAATTTAGTGAAAGTCAAGTTTGAAAATGAAATCGGTCGGTGAGCCATTCAATGGTTTTTGATTGGCGGCACATCTCATTACATTACCTTTGTTATTGCCCGAAGAATGGTGTTAAAATTTGAATTCGATTAACCTTTCTTGCTACGAATGATTAAATACGTTTGAGCGTCGACTCACGGAGGGGAATATAACAACATCACAGCCGATCTATGTTTTTCAAGAGCGAAATTTTTATTTTACACAAAAATGTATATCTGAACTTTGGATGTAATCATTGCAATCACTAAAAAAATGTTGTGTGTATGTCGAAATATAAGCGAAGCGATAACGCATTTACGAAAGATCATTGAATGGGTTAACCACAAGACGATATAAAACAGAACATAAAAGTAAATGAATGGATTGGAAATGAACGTTTTATTACGTTTTGGTTTCTTAAAGTTTTTTTTTTTTTGCTAAATAATAAGCAACACCAATTTGAAAGTAGGAAGAGGAAACAGTTTAATTGGAAATAGGCTCTGCGCAAATGCAGTATATTGTTGCAATGGAACTGGTTTACAGTTTTTTTTTTCTTTTCGTTTTTTGTTTGAAGAAAACGTTGCATATCGTATGTTCAATTCAATTATCAGGAGCAATATTTGTGAACGCACAACGGCTCTGAAGCCAATACCAATAGGAAGCATATGCGGCTGTATCGTTTGGTATATAGCAGCGATATTTCAGAATACTGTAATCTACGAAACGAGATATTTTATGCGAAAACAAACCGGATAAAGTCTATTTCCAGAGCAAGATTTATTTCCATTTATCGAAAAGACGCACGTCAATGAGTTAAGGTGCGTCCAAGAAGACGTCTCGAAGACCGTTCAAAAGATTTGAACACACCCATCATTTTGACCTATTTGTCCTCTGTCCGATGTATATAAATATAAATATTAATGTAACCGATCGACCGATCAGTCTATGGATTGACTGAATTTTGATTGATTGATAAACCCGTTTAAATCGTTCCGCATGAAAGTGCAAAGAGTACAAGTAAAATTTAATCGCCCATAAATCCATCTTAATCTCAATACAGTTTAACATGGCTAAACCTTTTTCATCTTTAATCCGTTCCGTTGATACGATTCAATTAGTTAAATTGAATAATTCGCTTCTCTCTCGATCGTACACACACAAAATGTTAAATCATCAACTTGTTTCAAGTGTAACGCTGTATGTTTGTCGTAAAAAGTTGAACGGCCGATTCAACTTAAAAGAAATTTAATTCGAAGTACACACTCTCCATGTTGAAATAGCTTTGCAACCCATCTACCCAACCGAACAGCACATAATTTAAACTAGATTATAATGAACTTGAACAAGTTAATCGTTCGGAAATATAACCATTGACTCGTGAACGCAATATTGAATTAGCTATAAAAGGTCATTATGTAATTAAATTACTAAACAAAAATGTTAGGAGCAATATTTTCAGTTGACCTTGTGTGAAATCTGAATTTTATCTTGAATTTCTTTATTATTTTTTCTTCTTCTTCTACTTCATCTTCACCGATTCCTTTCGTGTGTATAAAATTGTTGTAATAAATTTACTTTCGATTTCTATTCAATAGAATAAATGAGGAACATAATTTCTCGTCAGCGGTAATTCATTACGACACGCTAATGTTCTCTCCGAAAGACGTCCCACATTCAGATTTACAATGGCAAAACTGGTTTTTCGATATTAAGTAAAAGAAAAAAAACTATTCATTAAGTAGACTTAAAATTGATTTAACTTTTATATATATAGGCTTACGCGTAACGTATACGCGTACGTTGAGAATCTTTGGTTACGATTTCACGGTGGTACATCGATTGGGAAATATGACTGGCCGCACAAATGACGTTTGACTTTTTTCATGTTAACATAATCCTCCGACAGATCACTTTTTCCTTCGCTTAAGTTGCCATTTAGACAACTAAACGTTTGTTTATCATTTTTTTTGTCTCCGTTGCTGTCGCATCAACACTTCATTCATGAAACAATAAACTATGCAAATTTTGTACAATATTCGGCGAAAGAAGAACCAACAAAAAAGGAACCTGTTGAATTTTGCAAGTGCGGTGTAGTCGGTAGAGTGGTCTATACAAATTTTTCGTTGGTCAGTTTATTTTCGTATTTTATTATGACCCATCAAAGTGCTAAAAGAGACATACCGGCGTTTCTATTATGTAACAGACTAAACGGCTTGTGTTAATATTATGTAAATCTGAAATTATAGTGTAGCTTTTTCAACACATTAGTCACGACCAATGAGCCATGGAGCAATGGTATAAGATGTCACAAGGTTCAACTTTTCCATACCGAAAGAAGAAAACGATGAAATTGACAGGGATATTGAAATTGATGGCCAATTAGATTTTACGTTTTCCATTCTATGTAGGTGGATGGATTTGTTTACAGTTGTTCGCTTGATTTCAGATTCTAATCATAATTTTGCGTAAAGTCAATTATTTCTTACACACAGCGAAAATTATATCAACGACGTTAAGACAATGTGGACGACAAACCTTTCTCGGCTAAGCGTTAATTTTCAAATTTTAAGAAAACCATTTCCTCAGTATACAGAAGCGTCTAAATCTGCATAAAATAAGGACTCAATTAGCACAACAAACTCAACTAGAAACAAAGATGCATTCGGAAAGTTGATGGTAGGAAGACATTTTATTGGAAGAATGTTACGTTTGAAACTTTTCTATTTTTTAACATATTTTGCAAGATTCATCTACATTAACGCATGTTTCTTCGACTTTCGAAGAACTAGATTTGAGATTTAGAACTGGCAATGGGATCTACTACTTCAGATGAGGCTCCGTACAAGTGAAAATCAAGTCAAATTCTACAAGTTTCATCCACATTTACTTATGTTAGACTTTGAAGTACTAGATCAATCTAATGCTTCAAGTGAGACTCGGTGCAGCAAAATAATTTCATTCGCCTTACGAAGGCAATAGATCTGGTGAAATTTGCACTGTGTGCTGTTGCTTTGTTACACGAATTTGTGTGTGTTTTTTACGATTAGTTAGGTACTGGTACACTCAGTGCAAGATTCATCTACATTAACATATGTTTCTTCGACTTTCGAAGAACTAGATTTGAGATTTAGAACTGGCAATGGAATCTACTACTTCAGATGAGGCTCCGTACAAGTGAAAATCAAGTCAAATTCTACAAGTTTCATCCACATTCACTTATGTTAGACTTTGAAGTACAAGATCAATCTAATACTTCAAGTGAGACTCGGTGCTCCAAAATTATTTCATTCGCCTTACGAAGGCAATAGATCAATTGAGTATGATTCAATCGCAATAGTTTTCCGTACCGGTGCTATAGTAGTAAAAGTTTAATCACCAAACAGATCAAGTTCAGTTTGACGTCAGTCATTTGAATTTGAAGTTGACCTGTTTACAGATTTAAGTTGGAATATTTTTTTCGATGCGTGGTTTGGAAACCTGGGTCGGTCATTCACCCTAAATTCAATGTCTAGGACTTTATCTTTATAAAGCCATTTAGTTAGTTTTGCATGTCTTGAGTTTCACCTATTTCTAGCTAAAACTTCGAGACCAATTCATAACAAGTAGAGTTGATATTTTGTTAGTTAAAGAAACGTTTTGCTGGCTGTATTTTACTACTTCTATCATCCCTGTGTGATGAGAGGTATATATTAAAATTACCAGACCGGCAGCTGAAACGAAACCTAGGCAAAAAAAAAATCAAAACGAACACATGTTGCATTTTAGTCTTTGTTTGCGCGTGTCATATTTAACACTAATAAAAAAATTGAGTTACTAATGAACTAGACTGTCCCTTTCCTTGTTTTATTTTAAATATTTATAGTGGCAATATGCTTCAAAGGGCGCACATGTAAAATTCTACATTTCCAATAAAAATAATAAAAAAAACATTCGACCGAAAAACGTTTACACATTTTCAGCCGAAAAAGCCATTCATTTATTATCACTCAAGATGGTTTTAAAGTTTACACAAACAAACAATGTAAATACATTGAATGGTTAGCCGAAGAGCGTTGTTCCAACGAAAGGAAATTAAGCTATAAATGTAATGAATGGTGAACCGAGTCATGGACATTTGGCAATAATATTGTTTAACGAGCAAAACTAAGAGAAGAATGTTGTGTTTATTTCAATCATTGATTATTATGATGGTTATATTCCACATCTATTCAACATTATAATGGTAAAATGAATATTACCTGAAGAAAATTAATGCGATGTGTTGTTATTATTAAATGTGTCGTCAAGTATATTTACAACAACCTTCAATGTTTCACTATCACATTGCTGGGCGAGTGAGCATCGGCTCTTTACTGAATTGTTTAGTTAATACAACAATCCTTTGCCTCATAAAAAAAAACGTCTACCTCACTTATTGAATGAAAGAAACATTTTTTTTCCGACGAAGATTTATATTGTAAACTTCCTCAACCTTAAGCCACGTATTTGCAAATGATAATCAATTAATGATTTCGTCTATTTTTTTTTTGTTGGCAGAAGGAGTGTTGTTGGTATTTCTATTTAAACAATTTTTTTTTTCAACATTTGCAATAAAGAATCTTCGAACATATTTCACGTAAAAGAACATAGAATTGACTAACGTCCGTTAGCACCGTGTAAATATTAGCATAATAAATCATTTCGAACAACATGTGTGAATGAGAACAAATACAATTGAACAACAACGAAAAAAAAAAAAAATTAATGAAAATCAACAACACTTGACTCGACTTACCCAATATGTACTTTGATCCGAATTTGTGTAAATTCAAAAATTGATAGTACGAATATAGAACGGCTGAACATCTGACGATGGTCATCAGTATGACATCAGCCGCATTATATTCGGCTTCGAATCCTTCGCACGAGTCACGCCATCCTTGACACTGCCGGGGCCGAGTGGTCGATGTATTTTCGCTGCCTTTGTCCACCGTTAAAATGCACGCCGTTAATGTTAACAGCGCAACAATAACCTCCCAAGGATGTGAAGCACAGAATTCGCCATGTGCACGAAACAATCGGCAAATCATGATAATGAATTTGAGTTTTCTTTTCCTTTACGAAATTTATCTCTCGTTTGGTGTTTCTTATTCGGGTTCCACTGGTTGTGTTTTCTTCTACTTCTTAGCTGAAATAGAATAGAAATTTTATTTTAATGCACGTGAACAAAAATAAACTTAATTTATGCAATCTAAACAAATATAGGAATTATTTATTCTAACATTAGCGAATATTGTTTCAATAAATTCAACAATTTACGATAGATCCGCAAAATTGATGTTTTATGTATGTTGACTAAAAATTTGCGAGAAAAAAAACCGAATTTCAATGGAAAAGAGAAGAAGCCGCACAACAACAATGTTTAATTAATGTTAAGTAGTTGCAGATTTTCGTATAACATGTGGTATATTTTAGCCATCGATCACAATTACTCATTTCGGAGTAAAATTAATTGTGCTATTTCGCTCATCACATATTTACATGGATTGGATTTCGTTAACTTTTTTTTTTTTTTTTAATAATCCGTTTATTATCATCCCAATATATTTCTGTGTGGAGCACTATGTAGACGTTAACTCGAGTGAAATTACACACATTTGTTCTAACGATATTCCCATTGCTCTGCACGCCTCTGGCAGTAGTGGTCGATAGGTCTTTTAAGTGGTTACATTGGTTTCAGCCTGAACTAAAACTCCTGTGGGATTATGATGTATTATATGTCATTTCCGTAATCCACTGACGAACATTTCATGCATATTTTATCACAGGACTAATAGTTTAGACGAACATTATTAACTTGATGAAATTTTACTCGGAAACTATTACCTGTGTTGTGTGGTATGTAGTAACTATTAGGAAATAAAAACATTTGGACCTGACTCCCCGAGGGCCTGATGGTCATATCAATAATCAATACATCCTAGTGTATATGCTTTTATTGGATGAGGCGACATAACTACACGGTCAATATCGTCAGTAACGATATTATCGTTTTTTAGACGATAGTATCCAGGACGATAATATCGTCTAAAATTATAAATTTTAAAATATTTTCAGGACGATATTATCGTTTTCTTGACGATATTATCGTTTGAAAAAACGATAATATCGTTTTTTTGACGATAATATCGTTTTTTTGACGATAATATCGTGTTTTTGACGATAATATCGTGTTTTTGACGATAATATCGTCCTGGATGAAAATATCCGCTGGACGATATTATCGTTATTTTCTTTTTCTGAACAAATTTATCGTTTTTTTGGACGATATTATCGTCCTGGGCGATAATTTTTGGGACGATAATATAGTTTTTAATTAATTTATTTTTTTAAATTTGAGATGATAATATCGTCCAGGACGATAATATCGTTTTTAATTTATTTAAAATAAAAATTCTAGACGATAATATCGTCCTGGGCGATATTATCGTTCTGGATGGTTGTTGAAGACGAAACACAAAATCTTGTAGATAAACACCTTTTTATAGACGGCAAATATATATTAAAAATGGGTTCATTTGGTTCCGTAAATTTAAATTTTATATAGAAAAATTACACAGACTAATTATGAGACGATGCGAGAAAAAAAAATTAACTCCTAAGTTCCGACACCGTTCCGGCGCCCGGCTCGCATTGCGGCCCTCCGCTTCGCTCCGGGGCAATGGGCCGGATCGCTCGGCGTGTTAACACGCTTTTTATGTACAATCAAAGTTGGTATTCATTACGTAAAAAGATGAATTATTTAGGGACGAACTAAACGCCTTTTTTAAACACTGATGTGTAGGTGATTTCCTCTGACAATTGTTTTTCGATATTTTGGAAGATAATTCGGTTCTTGCTGCACCTCTGAGTAAAATTGAGTCCTGGACAATATTACCACCCAAAACTAAACGATAATATCCTGGGCGATATTATCGTTTTGGACGATATTATCGTACAGAAAACGAAAATATCCATTAGATTTTCTAGAACGGTAATATCGTCCAGAAAACGATAATATCGTCCAGAAAACGATAATATCGTTTTTTGAACGATAATATCGACAAGAAAACGATACTATCGTCCAGACAATATTTTAGAATTTTTCAATTTAGACGATAGTATCGTCCAAAAAAACGATAATATCGTTCCTGACGATATTGACGGTGTGGAAATGTCCCGCCACCTAGTGTATATGCTTTTATTGCTTTGATTCGCATTATCTTGTAAATGTAAATACAGTAGACATAACATACTAACATGACGCTATAAGTGAATGCTTTTATCTTTGCATCGAGAATTGTGTTTAATTTTATTCATTTCGATCATTTAGCAATAAACCTTCCTGTTGCAGTGGAAAATTGATTTTTTCAAAGAAAACGAAACCAATAAATCTTCGATGGGATCGAATTCTGAAAGATTGTTATGGGATAAAATGTGATTGATTCGGAGATTTATGGAGATTTGTTATTTTGTTTTTTCGCTCATAACATGTGTTCACCGAATGTTCAAAATGAAATTGAAGCTGGTGGTAGTGGTTCAGGAAATATAAATGAGCGTATTGTTGAAAATTGAACTTTGACTCCAGATTAATGATTGAGATGGAGTGAATGAATTGTCTGATTGTGTAAGATAAGATAAGATAGTCATTTATTCAGCTGAAACTATTTCTATCACATTCGAAACGAACAATCAAAACGATTCATGGCCATTTACATTACTAGGGATAACAAATTATTTAGTCGAATCTAAGTGGATTTTTTTTTGATCCGAATCGAAGCCGAGCTATGTACACACCTTTACACACGACACACGATGCTACATAACAGCAAAATATTTTGCAACTCCAGGGCTGCAAAAAAATTTACTCACAACACCACCGGAAAATGAGTCATTACTTCATTTTCATTGACTAAACTAAACTTAAGTCTTTAAAAATTTAGATTATGCTGTGTGTGGTTTCCCCTCTCGCCTTCGGCTGGAGCTACAAACTCCACACTTGGCAAATTAAACAGTTTCAAACAAGGACATAATATACTGTAATCTACTAATGCTTAAAATTCCATCAACATCATTTTAAAGGTTCATCTAACTTCAATTGTTTGATGTAAGAACAATTAACGTGAATCATATTCGTCTAAAATCATCCTCATTAAATAAAAGAGAAAAATGATAACACAGACGATACTTCCATCACAAATAAAACGTTAAAATGTGCTGTCTATGTATACGACGGAAAATAATTATGCAATGAATCGGCTAGCCAACGTTAAAGACCACATAAAAAATAATTGCTCGAATTCTGTGAATGCATTTGAACGATTAACGGGCGCACACGGAATGGATGTTTATGACAAACAGAAGAAGTCTTCTTTTTTCCATATAAAAACGAATGTATCATTTTTGTACGCGTAGTTTGTCTTATTTTTAGAATTGGGTACTTCACTCGCTCGGCCAACACCAATTATTGGAAACGCTCTTTTAAGTGTTTGTTTTCACAATTTACGTAAACATTAAATGTTTTAGGAACAAAATCGAATCATCTAATTTACCGTCCTATTTTAATGATCTATTTTTGTTTTGTACAAGAAAAAAAATTTCTGCAATGAAAATAATTTGGTGTTTACCATTCGAGAGTGTTTATGTTTGATGTTAGCACATGAACAAACAACCAAAAAAAAAATATTTGGAAAAATTCAGATTTTTTTTTTAATTGAAAATACTTAATTGCATGCATTTACGAATTGTACAATAAATTGTCGCATAATCACAACCGTTAAATTACTAAAATGCTATCACCAATACACACTTGAATTATTTATTAAAATGTTTAGGTTCACACGAATAAAATTCTAAATACGAGCTCTGTGTTCCGAGGCTATTTCTAATTAAATCGCATAAACAATAAAGTGACGATGTTCATAAATTGCTGTCAATGGGTTTTGCAGATAAGAGATGATAAAACTTTACAAAATTGAAGCATTTTCACAAGCTGTGTTAACGGCCAATTCTCAAGATGAAAAAAACATGATGATTTTTCCGCACAGTTGGATGGCCATTGAAAAAAGAAAAAGAAATTAATTTTATTCAAACACACTTCAAACCGAGTGTTAAACACAAATGTGTATTGTGTGAAAATAGTACGAGGTTTGCTGGATGTTGAGAGGAATTAGAAATGATAATTGCTGACATGGGTCACCTTCATTCCATAAATTGTAGACAGTCCCTTAAAGCAAAAAAAACGTCACGATTTAATTATTTGATTGCAATTAATGGCTCGGAAACGATCTTGCAATATTAAGTCATTTGCAGTATAATAAGGTAAATGGGATTGGTACAAACGTGCCACGGTTTGCGGTCATGCTTCGAACTATTTTGGCGTACACCGTTTCTCGTAAGAAACGAGAGAAAAGATTTGTTATGAGAAAATGAATGAGTTTGTTTTACGAGACCTTTGACCTGTTCCGATCCTCATCAAGCAACTCAGACAAATCATCTTCGCACCCATTCCAAAGCGGAATTAGTGTAGCAGTACGGTATCAATTGTGCATGCCTTGCAAAGAACGTACTAATGTATGAACAAATAAATTATTGTTTTTTTTTTAAATTACAAACTCTCTTGACCATTTAGGAATAAAAAATGAATTGCTGTAAATAAGTAGCGAGTGTGTCATTAAATTGCGTTTTTGCTTTTATTACCACTAAACGGCAATAAGTTAATTTAATACCTTAATTGCTTGTAGGAAAAATTAATTTTTATTTGCAAAAGGTACCTGGTTAAAGACGTCCCACCTAATCTACGTATCTAAATTGAGAATTGATAGTGAGGCGGTGCGGTGATTGTTGTACTTAGTAGGATTTTAAGGTTCAGTAATTTGCAACAGCCTGCGAGACCGATAAGTGTTACTAACGCCCATTGTACAAATTGAACATATTTCCAGACACAAATTATTTCATATTTTGATGATGAATAGAGTCAATTGTAACACAATTAACTTATGTAACGGCTGGTAATGCACATTCCGATGAGAAATGTTAAAAGGAAAAAAAATTACCTTTTACGTCTGCATTACCATTTTATAAAAGTTACATAATTCAATAACTATACATAACTGCTCATTTCAATTAGCGGGTAATGAACATTTCAACATAATTGTTGCGCTATTGTCGAAGAGCACTGAAGTACAATTTTACTTTTCTCTTTTTCAATGTACTCAACTCTGGTTGCACTAACCAGAAAAACAATTTATCATCAAACATACTCATCATCATCATCATCAACATCAATAAGTGTGAATTAAAAAAACCTTCCAGTTATTCAAAAGACTGATTGTCGAACTGATATACACAAATATTGCAATAAAAAAAAATCAACACAACAATTTCGAGTGAGAACCAATTTTAGAAATTTCTGGTTGACCTTCCTAATCTGTATTATATATTGCGTGCTTATGGATATCATGTAGAAATTGACCTTGCGTTTAAACTAATGCAACACTCTCAACTCGACCAACAATTTTTTTTTTATATTAGCTGCAAAAATTGAACATTAAATTGTGTTTATGTAATTCAACGCGTGTCAAAATTACACATCTACATTTTCATCTCGTTTAGTTTGTTGACATCATGATTAGCAAGAAAGAAAAAAAAAACATTAAACTAACTGGGCCATGAGCTGATGAATGTTTAAAATAGCTGAACAATATGCCAATAAGGAAAGTTTTACCGAGTGAAATTTTCTTCGTCATTCAAATGATATCGAAAAAAATTGACCGAATAAAACATTGAGATCAAGTTCATTTCTAAATTCAAAGAACTTCATCGCTAAAAAGCGTAATATTGTTGTTGTTGTCGGTTGTGACCCATTCAACAAATTGAACAATTCTCTGGGTGTTGACCGTAAATTCGTTTATGAATACGAGAAGGTTTTTTGTGTTCTAGAAATTAAATTCTGTTCAATCATCATCTCGTGAGTTTTAAACCGACTGGGCGAAAAAAATTAACCAAACAGGGAAGTAAAATTTGTAAGACAAATTTACGTTAATGGTGGTCGTGGATATTCGACATATATATATGTCCACAGAACAGATTCTTCATAAACTTTCGCGACCTCACTAAGTGTTAAATGAATTAATTTTAATAATGGTTTGCAACTTGTGCCACTTTTAGGTATTATCTTGTCGCGGATTATATTTACGGTCAATCGTTTAAATTTATTAATGGATAGACATTATGGGCGCTCTTGTATCAACAACACCGAAAAGGCATTTAATTTGGCGATGGCTTCGTTTTCGTCATCCATTGGCCCTTTAACTTTAATCTCGTTAATAAATTCGGTTTTTTATTCATCAACCCATTAAGCAAGCAAGTCGATCAAGTCGATAATTTGAATAAAAAATAGCTTCAGATGACAAAATAAAAAGTTCAAAGAGTATGTCGGTTGGTAATACATATTCGTTCGTATTTCGTTTCACATATGCTTATAACGTTACAGTAATGAAAGTAAATATCTTGCCAAATTGCCTAAAAGAAATAAATTATTGAATTGACCTACCTTTAACTCAGTTGTTTACAAGTGTTAAAAACTCGTTTTGTATTTAAAAAAAATTAATTTTTTTTTCTTTAAGTTTTCTGTACGTAAAGTCCTTACACTTTTATTAATTTTTTTCGTATAATATTTTCAACAATCATCTCGAACAACAAATGTGAATTTCTGCATCAATTTGACGTGATTTAATGATTTCAAAATTATTATATAATCATTACCATTTACGAAAAAAAAATTGTATACTCCGAACAAAGCGTGTATGTTTTGAAATAAGAAACGTTTTTTTTAAGTGGTTTTGTCTGTTTTGAATGAAATCAAAAGTGTAGTTGTTCGGTCGAGCGTCTGTAATATACTTTATAGCAGCACGTGAATAAGATCTATTTCATTGAATGAATACGAGTTTTCACTTTCTTTTCGCGATGCTCATTTGCAATTCATTAGTCAACCGTTCGTATATTTCGTAATGAATAAAAAAAAGCTACACTCGCACTCGACCAACACACACACAAACACACATGCACACACACATTGAACGGTATCTTCTCTGTGACGGATCATGGTCTTTTGTACATATGGCATAAACTGAGATTGGTTAGCAGATAAATGATTGTATGTTAAGTTAAGATTGAGGAATCGGAGAGCAGACCAAACGTGAAAAAAAGTGTAATAATTATCGAAATGAATATATAATTGATATACGCGCGATGGGTGTATATTAAAATGGCATTTACGTTATAAGTGTGTAAGTTGCCAATAATAATTGATAATTTTTAAATCATCAGTTTTGTCACCATTTTTATACATAAATGTTGAACTTAAAAAATGGTTGTCGGTACCACTTTCAAGGTTTACCCAATATATAATTTCTTAAATCGATGAATGTGTCAATGTAAAACAAATAAATAAATTGAATGAAAGATGCATGGTCTGGTCGCACGTATGGTGTACAACAGTGGTACTACGGTTGTCGTCATGTGTTTTCAGACCATAAATATAAAGAACAATAAGCAGATTAACATTCTGACGTTGAAACAATAAATACAACTAAAATTACGGACTTTAGTTGGCTTCCTAAGTCGGTGGTATATTTGGTCATGAAAAGAAAATGGATTTCATTTCAAATGAATTTCGTAGAGGAAGATGTGTATGCAAAATTGGAACATGCAACGCTATAGTCTAAATATATACATTGAAATACCATTAAAGTCATTAACAATGTTAGTCCCTCACAATTCGATAAAATATGGGTAGCAACGTTACGTCAAATCGTAACCAATTTGTGGAGCAAATTTAATCAAATTCTCAGGCATTTTTATTCTTTATAATCATGCTCGCACTTTTTCACGTCTCCAGTAAAAATTCATTTTTCCAAAACTTTTTAAAATTCATACTTCCAACACACATTTAAATCTCAATCTCATCAAATATATATAGAGAGCGAAATCTCACAATTGCACACAGAAATCGTTTTCTATGAGTCTCAATCCTGTACTCGTTGTTGAAACACTGAAATCAATTTAGTAGCAAAAAAAAATGTAGTTCGTATGATACCCTAAGTCACAAAAGATCCTCGGGTATGTTACAAATTTTAAATATTTGGATCTGCGTATCATTTGAAACTTTTGGGTTTGAAAAAGTTACGAAATTACAGACTGTTGAGAAAAAGTGCAAGTAATCCAAAACTTGGGATCTTATATCCAGTTGTTTCTAAAGGTAAAAGTCCGGTATAACTGTCCCAAACAATTCACTGGGAAGAATATTATCTGATCATTGTTCAACGAAACAAACTGGAAAATCCGAATAAGCACTACCGTAGTATTAAGCAAGGCGACAGTTGGGTTTTATTTCTGTTTTGGCAATTACTTTTTTCTCTCTCTCCAAAAATGTTTAAATTCCACTGCTGATTTTGTTTGCACAACTTGTACGTTTGATTACTGATGTTCAGAGAAACGGGAAATACCAGAGTGAGACAATGTGAAAATAGAGACGAATCAGGGCCTTGAAAATGTGAATTCCAAGTGCAAATATTGTCATACGTATTGCAAATATAATAGTAATGACGTAACAAGAAGATTGGTGGTAAAGAAATAAACGAATCCGTTTCGTTGAGTAATAATTTTGAATGGTTTTTCACATCCGCAAAACAAGGTTCGTTTCACGCGAATGTCACGCCCTGTAAGAGTATTCAACATTTTCACAGAGTAATATACGCCAGTACAGAGATCGAAAGCCATTATAATAAGCACTTTTGACACCTCTCACTGAGCCTAGCGTAAACTTACCCAAAAGAAATGTTACAGAGAATATCCTCACAAATGGGGCCGATTGCGTCAAATCAATTGGAATTTTTAAAAAGATCTACGCAATTCGCTTGTGTCATGTAAAAACTCTGATTTTAAAAACAATAATTCAAAATAGCCACAAATAAATGAAAATCACTTTAAGTTTATGCCTGCAGAGTACTGCAAAAACTAACGGATGCGGTTTCAGGACAGATCTCTTTTATACATTTGTAAAGTCATAAAAATAAGTAACGAATGTTAAGCATTTCATACAACACATGGATTGAATTTGCTACTGTTGAATGTCTATTTGATCTAAGACATTCTGAAGAAACTGTGACGCAAATTAACTTTGCCGTTGCTATTCACAGGTGCCTGCAAATAGTGCCTATCAAGGGGCGGTAATCGATAATGTTATCCCGTAAGATTTGCATCGAGGTAAATTTATTGGCATTGCTACTTTCAACAGCAGTCATGTATAAAATTGTTCCAGGTCGTTTAGACAAGTCTAGTGAATCGAATTGTAAACTGACATGACGCTCCGCGAGAAATCACAAACTATTTCTAAAATGCAATTTCCTTTGGTGCCGATTAATACAAATACGAATTTCGGAAGCCTTCTGCGCAAACAAAGAGACAATATTTTTTCTGATCTAAAGACATTTCTTGATCGTAACATCAGTGGTATTGGATGTATCCAAAAAAAAAACTCCGTTATTTTCGCTATGTACCATCTTAATGTAGACATCTATTACTTGGCTTTGGTCAATAGAAACTATACTCCAGGTGAGACTATTCGCAGGCAATGCTATTAACAACTACCATTTAGTTTTTCAGATTTTACGGTAGGGTTGTAATAATTTAAAACAAATCTAATAGTCGGGTCAACATAATTACTGGTCTCTAGATTTAAGTGTCATTTTAATTGACTGAATGATTTAATGGTTTCCCCAGCTCTGTATTATAGCATTTGTTATCCTCACTTAATATTTTTATTTTATTGTCATTTCTACGCTATTGCCTGACGCAATGAAATACGTAATATGAGTCAGTCGAAGTGACACGTGTAAAGGATGACGTTGAAAACTGCTCAAATCCAAAGTTATTGACCAATTTTTCGAAAATATACTCGGACTGGACTTTCGAATACTTTAAACAAAAGAAAGTATCTGATTTATAGTGGTTATAGTACGATACGCTTGCCGTTTCTAAAAGGTTAGGTGTTGATGTTTCTTACGCCCTTTGTTCAAACAAAATAGTTATTTATCTACCAAGGTAGGTACGAAGGTATTTTTTCGCACTAGATGTCGATTGTCGACCCGAGGCAAAGTCGATGTATACAAGACGGCGTGTGCGAAAAAAATACCGGCATATAGACGTTGTTGATACAACGTTTTTCGCAATTTCGGGACATAATCACCTTTCCAATGTCCTATACATTACAATGTGATGTAAGGAGACGCGCTGAATGAAATCAATTAGTCAATGTTTAGTATATACGCTTCAACAATACGTTCGGTATAACTGTGTGACTCTATAGCCGAATGGTTATAGTCTTTGCGCTGTGTTCAAGAAAGTTTTGGTGTCGGGGGGTTCGAATTCTGGCCAATGCAAGATTTTTGTTCATAAAAATGCAATCTTCGTTGAAGGTAATTGTACGTATTTCACTGTGTCTAGGGATACAGTGAAATAAATACCTTCAAAACGACATTAAATAGATGCATGGAAAGGTGATGATTATGGCCCGGAATTGCATAATAAAAAAAAAACTGACTTCGTAGTGACCTGAGTGGATTTTTTTAAATTTGAATCTGAGCCCCGTTTTGGTCAGATGTCCGAGAAAAAAAACGTTCGAATTTTAAAATTGGTTTGTATTTTGTCACTCTTATAAGAATGACAAGATTTTGTTTATTTTCATTTTGCTGAAATTATCGAACAATGTTCAAAGCGAGAAGAGCCCTATATGGCAGTGCGTTAAATAGCTAATAGAATATGTCAGACCTGATAAAGAAATTCGATTGTTCCCGTAAAAAAATTGATCCCAAAGAAAAATTGAAAAGATGAATTCGGTTATAAACATGTGAAATGAAGAGATTACACACTTTATGCGGGATTTTTCAATTTATTTTGACGACCTTACGAACAGATTGTTGAAGGAGTTTAAAGATTAGTTTTTAGAAATTTAGACTCTAGATGCGGCACACAATAGGCCAGTCTCATTGTTAAGTATATTGGCTCAAGGGCTATTCTGCCTGTTTTTATTTACACATTTAATCACCTGATCACATAACACTATTCAACGAGGTTTTAGTCATTAGCAAATATATTTTTCGTGTAGCACAAATTAGTTTTTTTTTTGATTAAAGGAAATTGACCGACTCGAATATTGAATGAAGGTGCTTTACATTTACAATAATGCGCACGCAACCGAAAACAGCCTTCACTTTGCTGCAAATTCTACAGCAGAGAGAAGAAAAATAAAATACTTTCTAGAGCACACCGTGTTTCAGTACCGAAGCGTCGTCTGTTTACATTTTGATTGTATGCAAGACGCACAAGCTAATTTCAGTTACGAAAGTCTTTTTTGAATCACTTTCACCATTCATTTAAATGCACAAACGAATTAGAATTATTAAAACGTAAAGGAAATATGTGGAGCTGTTGGTTCGTTAAAGCTTTATTTTATTTTTAAGAAACTTTAAATTTGAATGGAACTGGCATAGACAAAGAAAAATGTCGTAAAGACAACGAAATAAAAGACTTCAATGGAACAGAAATGTTTCTTCCAACTAAAATTTCATTCCAAGCACTCAGTAATACTGAATCAGTTTACAACATATTTGAATACGCTGCAGATGCACACAGCAGCGCACATAGCTAAGACAAAAAAAAAATTAATTCTGGATTTATGTTTCACATATGTTTTCACAATTCAAATTTATTGGTTATTTTTTCCAGACCAATAAATTCATTTTTCTTTTCTCAATTTATGATCGATAAAATCAGTTTAACCATCAATTTATGTTAAGTATATATCTAGAGCTACTTAATAGCACAATCTATTTCTCTCGTTGCATATTCCAATTAAATTCTACCCGCACGCAAAAAAAAACCAACAACATATTTTTCCATGAACTTCTATCGGTCTAATTTCAGGTATAATTATTTCCATTCTGATTACGATAACACTCAGAATATCAGTATTTATATAGATCGACAGATTAAACATTCACCGATAGAAATGTGGTGTATTTATACGCAATTGATTTACATTGTAAATCATTTGAAGAATGTGTAATTACACAAAGAGCATGAAAAATTGTTGTGCATTAATGCATATAACATTTATTTAAATTCACTTGGAATTTTTGTTGCTTCCCTTGACCCAATCTCAACGAACTGAAAATAAGTTGCCATATATGCATGGTATACTGTACAGCTTCAAAACATACAAAAAAAAACAACACACCGACTTTATTTAGCTATAGCTCATAAGCTACAGACCGACTTTATGTTTACATCAATTTCAATCGACTCCAAATGCATATTATATGCATAGACTTTACATCGCAGCCGATGTTCAATGTGAACGTGTAAATTATTTATTTTATCGTTTTACAGAATTTCGATACACCCCAGACCCCAATTTCATGCATATAAATTGTGTAGAAAGTTTTAACAATGATCTTGATCCAGAAAAAAAAGCAAATAGATTAAAAATGTTCAGTATTTTACCATACGAAAAACAAAAGCGAGAGCATTTTTACGAGTACATTTTCTGATTTTGTGTATAGCCGCAGGTAGTAAATCTTTTTTTTTGCTGTTGTTTTGTTTTTGGGTTTTTGTTACATCATTTCATTCACAACTTTCTTCTGCACAAGAATGGAATGCGTTGTATTATGGAGTTTGCCTTGTCACACAAATAATTATGAAAAACGTACCTTTTACGTAAAATGTGCGATAATAATTTGTCTGATGATAATAAATAATTTTATAAAGTTTTTGTTTTGTTTACTTTCGACCAAAAATTTAATAATGATCTTGAAAATTTGAAAAATTATTCGACATTTTGACTTTATTAATAGTCGAATCGAGTAAACACTCAAAGCAGTCACATGAATCTGACTTGTTTTGTTATAAAAATAAAAACATTGCCCGTGTACGTACAATACACTACACATTAAAGGTGTACACAAAAATTAACGTTAAAATGATTTGAATTTGATTACAATGATGAATGCTTGTATCAATACGGTGGTGGCACAATTCATGAAGTTGACGCATTTTGCAAAATAACAAAACAAAACGAGCCGTCAGAACAGTCGGAGCGTTTGCTGCGACTGAGCCCCGTACGAACCCGTACATCTTATGCGCACGTGACCCTAGTTCGTCCGTAGCCCTACTCTTCCCGTAAACGTCGGTAAAGTAAAATTCTTATGAGATTTGTACGTCTTAAAAATTGCGCATAGCGCAATTATGAAGCCCCGTACGATGTTCCTTTCAAACGTAACACAAATTTCAAATTGACCTACAATTTCCTCAGTCCTATATTAACCTATATTTACCTATAAATAAACAATTTACTGATAAATATGCTAGTATATAGCTCAAAATAACTATCTATACCGTTATATAGCTCAATATATTTATATATAGATATCCATATTTGGGATCCTTGAAACACCACACACACATAACCAATCACTTCCCACTGATCAATAACTTTGTAAGAATTATTTTCACCGATTTATATTGTTTTTACAAAAATACAAAATGGCGGCCGACGGCCATTTTGTTAGGAGGTGGAAAGTAGTACGGCTGCTTATATTCGTTAGTACCTTTCAAACAAAAAAAAATCATGAAATTTGGTCAAATTTTACTCGAGATATTAACAAAAAACACCACCTTCACTCTACGGCCGAGTAGCCTCATATAAGCTCACTCCAAGAGACCTAGCTCACGCTCCGGTGAACCGAATTTCATTTTCCCTGATTGGTACGGTCAATACCTATCTAATAAAGCAAAATCTATCTAAATCCGTTCAAATTTGGCCAACGTTCAAGCAAAAACGGGTTGCCGCCCTGTACCTAGTTCACACCAAGGAGTCTAACTCACGAGTCGGTCATCCAATTTCCATAAACTTTTTTTTTCGTCGATCGGTATTGTAAATACCTTTTATTTGACGTATCACTTACATGTTTAGCCTTTGAATGGCCAGAGATATCTTCGGAAAACGGTAAATCACTTATGGGGCCCCAGGTCGGGAGGGGTCGACCCAAAATCGCCCATCTTCGAACTTAGCCTCACTATTTTGACTATCTTTCAGGGAAAAAAAAATTTTGAAATCGGATTTGATTTACTCAAGATATTGACGTGACAGACAGACGGCCCAAATTTTTATTGCGGATTCGTCATCTATGAACATAGGCAAACACTTTGCCCTTACCGTCTGCTTCGAATTCCATCAATTACGCACGGCATCGTAATCCTATAAGCCCCTTCGTACTTCGTACGGGGCTAAAAACATTGCCCGTGTTCATTACATTTTATTAAAAACGAATATTACACAAAAATTAACATTACAATTAATGATTTGAATTTGATTATAATGATGAATGCTCACTTGTATCAATGCGGCGGCACAATGTTCTATCGATTTTATCTACATTTGTTTTCATCGATGTATGACGACGAATTTTTATATCAGCTGACCAGAGAGATTTGACACTTTTTGATACAACTAAACGACTGAAGTCATCAGTAAAATTTGAATGTAGAAATTTCTTGGTATGTGAAATTTAGCCGACCAATCAATATAATAGGTCAGCTGAACGTATGGATTTAGCCACTGGTTGCTTCGTCGTAAATATCTTCTAAACTTCGTTAAACGGAAAAGAGGATGTTGGATTCATGTTCTTTATGAATTTATATGGTCAAATCCGTTTTTATCGGTGAAATTCAACAGTCGAGCCTCACGAAAGAAATATTTTTAAACCTCCAGCTCGAAATCTGGTGAGTAATGTGTTAAGCATTACGGATCCTTGTTGCGTAATGCATACTAATGTAAAAAATTTGGCTCCTGAATCTATAATGTCTATGACCTAATTTAAGATGGTTGACATGGAAAGAAGCTAGGCAGAACCCACCCACACTACAACAAATTTTCTGTAGAGTCAATATCAACATTTCAGAAATATTATATGGTGTATCATTGTGACAGTATCATTATACTGCCAAGATCAAAACTTTTGCATTTTCAAGTTAGATTTTGATTGGCTTGCGAATTTACTTTAAAAAAATCGAAAGAAGTCATTTACAGAATTTACTATGTCCAACTAAATTCTTTTAATAATTTTTATTTATTGTACGACCGCAATGTGTATAAAGGTTAGGCTTTAACTTCTGTGTTCAAATCTGTCTTCAAATCAGGCAGAGCAGGATTTTTTTTTTCACTTATTTTCGACATTGAAAGATATAAGAAAACTCTGATTCTCTGTTTTATGGTTGCAGATCTAACAGTAGACTTTATGTTTAAGTTCAAGTTCATACAAATTTTCTCCAAATAATTTGGGAAAAAATTTCATTAAAAAAAATTTGGGGCTTCTTGAGCCGAATGTATTTTAATAATTGGTCGCCAACGGTGAGAAACCATGGACATCATCCAATTAGTCAATGGTAGAAAAAACAATTTTTTTAAATTTCGTATCACGTTTTGTTCACATTTCCTGCAAACGCAAAATTTGTGGCTCGGAACAGGTCAAACTGAGGTCATGCTAAATTATTTCTTGTATAGAGTTCAGTAATTGAAGTTAAGAAATAGCTTTCCATTGTATACGTATATTGCAGCTACAGAGTGTTGAATGGAATCTGGACTAAACCTTCTGACCTGAAGTTGATCTGATTGAAGATTTAGCCTTGAACGGACATATAGAACGAAAAACTACACATACCAAGACAACTCATACCATCTTCGATCTATTGCCATGGCCTCTTCTAAGCCAGTGAATTAATTTTGCACGATCTGAATTTGACCGTGACGAGGGGTCAATTTGAAACTCGAATTGAACAGAATGCAACCGACCGCAGTATTATACGGACATAGTTACTGCAGGTGTAATTCCTAACAGATTTCTACGATTCCTTTCTGTAAGAGTTCGGATGAAATATATCGAATTCAGAGATGATTGCGAATTATGAACTAATGACGATGAGACGATTTGTAGAAATTCAGCTACTTATATGAGTGGACTGAAGGTTAGGTCAATAAGAACTCAAGGATCAACTTCCTTCATCACTTTTTTATGAAACGAAAGACAAAAGACCTGGATCATGATTTACAGCATCAAACCATGATGTTAAAACAATTTGTGGTTGTCACAGTTTTCGACTTACAGCTACAGTGTAACCGATTTATCGATAGAATTGTCCACTTGGATCAATGTTCTTAGTCTTCAAATAAAGCGTCCGAAGTAAAAGAAATGTTTATTTGTTTTGTCATAGGAAAAATGTGAAAATTCCTTTTTGAACGTGCCAAAAGAAACGCCAAAATTCAGGCACGGGAACGAGTACTAAATATCAAAGTTGTCTCCGATTATTCACTGTGCGTTGCAATAATGATATTAATTAAATGAATAAGCTTTACAACAGGAAGAATTCATAAGCAACATTGGAATGTTTATGAAATAATTTATGTTGAGATCGTTTCGGATCCATGACCGTGATCAAGGCAAAACAGTATTCAACTTTTACATTGTGCATATTTTAATTGTGTGTACGTCTACGCGTACATATACCTGTACATCTTTTATAGTGCAATAAATTCTTGCAAAATGCATCGATGCGATTTGTTTTTTGTGCATGGAAATTGCAACCAGTTCTGTTTTGTTCTCGAGTATTTTACTTCCTGTTCTTTAAAAAAGAGCATTTAATGTCTCAATTTATAGTTTATTTTGATCGATTGAATTGTTTGTTTATTTTATTTTAAAAAAAATATTCCAAATTTGGGTAATTTTATGCAAGAAAACTACATTCTCACGACGTATCAGTATCTGTTTTAACAAACGTCTATCCACTCCACATGTTTTGTTCGTTTATTTTTTGTGCTCTATACGCACGTAAAATCCGTAAAACAAATTCTGCATTATTCCGTGAGATGAAAAATATCTGTAATATTTGTCAAGTAGATGAAAACAAAATTATTTTTTTTGCAAAATTTGAACAGAAACTTAATTGCTTTGATAAATTGTTGGAACAGCTGGTAAAATATTAATTGACCTGGCATATAAAAACGTGCAGCCTGTTATCTCATGAAGGGATTTTTTTGTTCGAAAAACAACCCACCAAAATCTTAAACCGGATCCCCACTTATCGAATTTGACGATTACACTCAGGCCCGGACTGGCCATACGGTGAATTCGGGGAATTCCCGATGGGCCTTTTGGATTTTTGTATGAGAATTTTTTAGTTTGTGGGCCTTTTTAAATTGAGTTGTATGGAGCCCTCGATGGGCTTTTTCGAGCCAGTCCGGTACTGATTACACTGTCGAGTCAATAAAAAAGATCGACCAGAAGTCAAATATTACAGATGAGTATTCATCATAATAAGGGTATGGTACGTGCTCGTGTGTCCAAAACACTCGTGAATCTTGTCTTAGTGCTAGTGGTATTTTTAATGTTACACATTCGCAACGATTTTAGGAAACTACAGAACGTAACTAAAGAGCAAAGAGAACCTAACAATGATGTCCGTGAAATACACAAACATTCCGACACGGCCTAACCGTCCGAAATGATAATTTCAATAATTACACAGACAAAGCTGAAAACAAAAGACTGCCGTCCAATCAAAGCTACGTTAGAAACATTTCTCCTTATTAACAAATTCCATAATCTCAACCCATGTTTACTCATGTTACTTTCATGCCTTCTGAATTTCAGAAATTTCAGATTTTTTCTGGTAATTTAGGCACTTGGCATGAAAAGTTGTACACGGTTGACTTTAGACACTTTCGCTTGTCGCTCTCACTGGGCTACAACTCGAATGATTGCCTAAACAATTGTTCACAACTACAGGTTTTGAGGTACTAGATTTGTCATTTACATAGGAAACGGAGACACGAATCGAATCGGATAGTTTTTCGGGTGTTAGGGAAAATATCAAAAAGGAAACGAAAAAAAAAAACAAAGAAAATTTACTCGTCTACTCGTCTTTCCCTAGGCTACCCAAAAACACCATTCCGTCCAGTTGATCTCAAAACTCACTAATTCACTTCCAGTATTTGATATTGCAGATTTTCAGGCTCAACAGTTGTCTTGCTTTTTATATGTCAATGTTTTGTTGAATGTTTTCGTGTGTCAACTATTTTCATAAATTTCTTTTTCTGAGGAGATAGCATATTATACTAACAATACCCGAGTTACCCACTGTAAGGTTTCAGGTGTCCGTATTTTGGCTGTCGCTATCCGAGTGGACGCACCCAATTGTTTGACTGAGATTTTAAGATGTGCTAGAACGGAGATCTATTCAAACCACACGAAAAAAAAAAACGAAACTGTAAAACACATGCGTTCGATTTTGGTGTGCTGGTTTACAAAAAAATCCCTAGGTAATTTTTATGCAATTGGGTTAATGGTATATGAAAATAAAATTAGCATCTAAAAATCACTAGAATCGTCTAAAAAATCATTTACATTCTTATCAGAAATCTTCAGCCTTAGTGATAAGACGTAACCGGCATCTGGTAAAATTATCACAAAGTTGATTTTAAGAAGAAAATGTGTGGAAGAGTTTTTTTTTACATTTGCATTTAAAGGCTTCTCACGTAATATCAACAAAATAATATGCAATTGACGAGGAGAAAGTTCATATATTTTAAACCGCACATAACCAAAGACAAAACAAAGACATTTCTGTTGCGAAATACACGTTTTTGAATTCGATTTTTCAAAATAATTGTACGAGATATGTTTGCAAAACTCACCTGATGTTCATATGTACAATGTTCGTTGAATGATGGATTTTTAGTTTTAAGGTGAAAATTTTACAACACTTTCTTATGTAATTCTCTGATAGGTGTATGCAAATGCAATCATTCATCAATCAATTCACAAGAGAAAAATCTAACCAAAACAACGAAAGCAAAAAAATAATAATAAAGAAAAGAACAACACTTCTTTGCACTGCAATTTAATCGAATGAATTCACTGTCAATGCAGAGAACATTTTTTTTTTTATTATTGTTTAAAATATTTATAAATCAATAACTCTGTGTTCACGTATTCAGAGGGCAAATGCACAAAATGTATCTTGTTTTATTTTCAATCACTTTTTTGATTCACGTCACATACGTTTAACTAAATTGTACGATTTTATTACTGCAAAAAGACATTTTCTGCTCGTTACGACTACACGATCAAAATGAAAATGAAATAGTTTTTAAATAATTTTGCTGCTTACACTTTTTCCATCTTTCGACTGTCAACAGCAGTGTCTGACGTTCATCTACTGACATGCGCAGAACACAAATGTGTTCATCCATCGTGAATTATTTTATTGGTATGGTATAACGTAACGGCGCTTTGTTATTCCATCATAGTGAATATTTTTTTAGGTAACATCAACAAAACACTTCTGGTCTTTGGTCTTTTTTTTACTATCTTAATAAATACAATCTTGTAACCATCTCACTCAACATAGTGCAAGACTTTCAAAACGAAATCACCATTAAATTCACTCATTCACACCTATTCATGAAAACTTTAAACTACACATTTTAAAGGTCAGTGGGATAAAATCCAATGAATGTACGTACATTCACATTCATTGATAAAACCAAGGTTCTGAAAGACATCTCTAAGTTCCAGTGGTTCCTCCATCTAAAAGTGTAAACTTTGCCCAAAGTGTATATACAGTCTTGCCTCCATCGACTTACAGTGAACGACATCTCAAATGTCTCACTGTCAAATTTTTCTGAGAATTTTATTGTGTCATTGCAAATTCACAATGACATTCTCTGAAAAAAATGACAGTGAGACATTTGAGATGTCGTTCACTGTAGAAGAAAAGTTTTAATATCAGGTGCCTTTGTTCTTTTTTTTCAGAACCTTGATTGAGGGTACCATTTTCAAAGTATAAAATCTCATAGATTGAATGCTTCATGTACTCTGTTCCATAGTTCAGATCCTTGATTTGAGTTTAGGTTCTGAACAACACAATAAGGAAGGGACGGATCTGACGGATCGATTTTTTTCTTGATTTTTTGTTACATATTAGCAGAAACACAAAAAATAACAAACTCGTATATCGGGCATTCTCAAAATATTGCCAAATTGAAAAGATTTTACAAAAAGAAAATCTATGAAAATAGCACTTCCCACCCAATTTCACATCCACTCTGAACTTAGTCAAATATGGTTTAACGAAGAAAATCGTCGTTAAAGTCGTTAATCGTAACATGAGTATGGTTTTTGAAACGTCAAATCGCCAACACAAAAATTTAGTGTCGGTTGTGAAAATTAAAATAATTTCGGTGATTTCAATGTGATTTAATACAGATTTTGTGTGGAAATGTGCTTTGTGTGTTTTTTTAACAGTTCGCTTAGCGGTTGACTTAAAATATTCGTCAAAGCCACCAAAATGATGAGAAATTTATTATGGCCGATCATGTAAACAAACAACAATACTGTCGTTTGGTGGGATGTAAGGTTCCAAAGAGATGACCCAGTAGAAATAAAATGTCGGCGGTATTCTAAAAAATTACGTTGTACCGGAAACGCTTTAGTTTAAATGTGTGTACGTTTTCGGTGAAATAAGTTAGTGCTAAAGCATCCACTTTTGAGGAGCTTTACGATAACACCTTTAGTTAGAGGGGTGTCACATCCCTTATTTAAGTCATTTACGACGTAGTAGATACAATGAAAGTTCTCTGAAAAGTTGTAATAAACCAACGCACCTAGCAAGGTGTAGTTCACGCCGTAAGTGTGCCTAAAACTTGAATTTCAAGTGAACGATTCGATGAAAAAGTGAGCAGAAATATATATTTCAACGCTTCCTTGTATGAAAATGACAGTGCGTTTGAAAGTATTACGCACGTTTCATTTTGAATTTCGACCGCACTTACGGCGTCAATAGAGGTTTTTACACGTCAAATAGAGTTGTATTTTGATACCAATAATACCATTAGCAGCCTTAATGGTAATTTTGCAACGACATTAAGAAAAAAAAGGTATGAAAATATTCGCATACTTCGTTTTATTCTATTACCTTGCTAGGTGCTTTGAAAAAACTCATAGGTGTTTTCACCTGTTCTTTCATAACCTAGGATTTTCCCGTTTTTACCTAGGTTCCGAAAGAACAGCTTATGACATCTTTCAATTTTAGCAGCTCCTAAATTGAATTTGTAGAACGCGTTTTGTGTATTAAAAATTTTATAAAGAAAAAATACACCAGACCGTTCGAATTTCGCTGCCAGCCTTCGTTAGCGTCTTTCAGAAACTCTAAGATTTGAGGATATTACTTCAACTCTCATATCCGAACTAACAGTAAAGTATTGCGTGGAATATGTTCGTCGATATTTCAGGTAGATGCTAAGTTGCTTGCAACTATCACATATTTTACTCACGTGATTGAGTAAATTACCTCACTTATCAATTTATTAGACAAATAATTTAAATAACTTTTTGTGTTCCATCATTGATCCTATAATTAGTAAGTAAATTACCAAATATAAGTCACAAATCCAATTGACGCCATAAGTGGGGTCAAAATTCAAAATGGAAAGTGCGTGATACTTTCTAACGCAGCGTCATTTTCATACAACGAAGCGTTGATATTAACATTTCGGTTCACTTTTTCATCGAATCGTTCACTTGAAATTCAAATTTTTGGCACACTCACTTGGAATTATTCCATAATCACATAAAAATTAGGTTTTTCAATAATAGGAAGATTGTATCCCGAGCCGAGTGCCAAATTAATTCTTCAAAACGAGCTTTTCTTCTGTTATCTACAAAGTTGAAGTAACTGACTAAAAGAAGTTAGAGAAATTAACTTTCCAAGCATTGACGAGAGTGAAGTTTGTGGCCACAGCGAAGCGAGGTCAGTAATTCACATGAGTATTTAAGTTAATTCACACGAGCTTTAATACAATTACAGAAAATATCCTAGCTTTAAGGATTTTATTCAGAAAATGAGTGGAATGATATAAATGTAAAGAGAGTCGCTACTCATAGATATCTGGGACGAATGGACCAAACGAAGCTCACAGGCTTTGGTCTCTTTACTATGGAAAGGGTTTCAACCGATAATTCTAAAATAAGAAATGTCAGCATAAAATACAATTGATCGCTAGAAAATAAGAATCGATCGCTAGAAAATACGAAAAGTCGAAAAGTGATCGCTAAAGTGGTACTTTGTCGATCAATAGATCATTGTCATGTGCATTTAATATGTCAAATTAGTGGTCATTTTCACAAAGCTAACCTCAACCTTTGAAAAAAATATATGAAATTTTACTTTTTAGAGGATAGTTTTGTGAAAATGACAGTTAAATGCATATCAAATGCACTTGACAATGTTGTATTCATATTTTCCTTTTTCAAAATCCCATTATCCTCAAACAACAAGTTATTTTGAAACGATCAGTTTAATTGCCCTGCTATTATTAGAAATTAAAAAATCTATTGAATTTTTTTTTTTGTTCAAGTGGTTCGTTTAAAAGAAAATTATATGTTAGTCCAACGCACTTTCAAGCAAAAGTGATCATAGTCTTGGCAGCTGTGGAGTAATATTTTGTATGAAATGCTTTTTTACAATGTTAGTAGTAGGACACATTGTCAAGTTTCAGTACAAAGTATATAAACCACTGAAGCAAAGCACCTAGCAGGGTAATAGAAAAAAATAATGTTTGTACCTTCAGTGGTTTATATACTATATACTATATACTATGATTTAGAGTACCACTCATGCGTGAAGTGCGTTGGTTAGTCCTTATTGCATTGGAAACTTTGCTGTAATTGTAGAAAATTTGCGATTAAATGTTAACAACTAGACGGTAATTCTTTCTATTGTTTTTGAAAAGATAATTTTTAGGTCTTTTTTCTTTGAAAAAATATTCTATAGATCATTTTCATTATACGGTACTTGTCAAGTAACCCCACTTAATTTTTCGTCAAGTAGTCCTTAACCTCAATTGACGTTAACTGCATTCAATTTACTGATTTTTATTTGAAAATCGTTCGTTCAATTCATTCGATATTTTTCGACATGTCTGACAGTTGGGATCGTGTCTGACGTTTACAAGGTCATGAAAATGATCTATTGAGGACACTTCATGTGTCTGTGTCGCAAATCATAAATTATGGCAATTACAGCCAAATACGTAATTTGATTGTGACAGTTAAATTTGCAATGTTACTATGAGCAAATCAACACCAGGCAAATCATTATTATTTGTTATCTGGTAACAGATCGATCATAGCAGATATTGGTATATTTGAAAGTTTGGTAGTTGTTGGTAGTTGACTACCAAAATAATTAGCAGCTAAACCTCTTAGCTATGCGAGAGATGCACACACAGACTGATGACATCATTCTGCCTGCTGGTGTATTTACAAATCGAGTATTTGGTAGTTGACTACCAAGCTAATACGTAGAGATATTTACTGATGTTTTAGAGCTGCACACCGACTGATGAAATTAATCGTCTCGCTTGGCTATTTATTCCCTTGGCTGAAATAATACCCTAATATGTGGGTAACAAAAAAGTTCACTGTGATTGAAAATATATGAAATGGTATGAAAAACGTTAAATGTGGGTAACAAAAAATCGTTGAAGGCACGATAACTTGAGTAATTTTTAACCAATTTGGATGAATTTTTTGTTAATATGTGGAACTAAAATACCGAGGCGAGGCTAAGTTCGAAGATGGGACCTAGTAAATTGAAAATTTGGTGGTTGAATAACAATGTCGTACTTGAATGAACACCAAGCTGCCAGTAAACAGAAATTGAAAAAAAAAATCAATAAAAAAGACCTCACCAGGCTTCAGCCGGTCTATTCTTGTTTTTTACTGACTGCGCCATTGTAAAGTAAACTGTTTTTTCGCTTATTAATAAAAAAAATGAAATTATTGTAGTCAGTGTTTGTATTTTCGATACATTGTTGCATAGGGATCGTACACAAATGAAATAACACAAGGGGGGGGGGGGTGTTGATCAGGATGAAAATGTTATTGCAAATTTGCACAATATTTGTCATTTTTTGCATGGAAACAACGCACTCCAAAAAGAGACACAAGAACAGATTTCTTTAACGGTCACTTAGCCATTTGGTCATTCTGTTCTTGGAGTGTCTTGGATGGAAAGAAACGAAGAGTCAATAATTCAATAAAATAGTTTGATGTCATTTGTGCACGATCCCTTAAAATCGATCTAAAAGGAAAATTTAATCAATTGATCGATTAAAACCAAATTTGAATTTCATTTGAATATTAAATTAATTGGGAGCATTCCTGGAAATTCATCGGTTATATTTGAATGTAATTGAATCGCTTTTAGTTGCAAATTTAATTGCTTCTGTAAGTGACAAAATAATGCATCGAGGTCTATAATCTATCAGCGCAATTAAATTACACTCGTTACTACGAAAATGTTTTTGTTTCCATGCGACATGCTGCTTCAATGTTTCTGATGTTTTAGACAACGATTTTATTGTCTTCTTTCCTTAAAAATTACGAACAAACACGAAAATAAACTGTTTCTTCGAAAGAACATAAAAGAGCAAAACATTTTTTTAAATTAATTAATTTAACTTAATAGCGATATCATGACCAATGACGTTTTTTGACACTGTATGTAACATTTATGGTCTTATGATATATTTATCCTAAGGGTAAAGTGTTTATTCATTTAAAGATCAGTGAACAGACTTTTGCAACCCATAAACATGTTTATTTTGAATTAATAAACATAATTGCTAATTTAACGCACCTGACCATTGCGGATTTCATACAAAAAATTCACCTCCTGTGACGATTCTTGTTGCCGTGACAATGTGGTGATTTTTAGCCCCGTACGAAGTACAAAGGGCCTTATAGGATTACGATGCCGTGTGTAATTGATGGAATTCGAAGCAGACGGTAAGGGCAAAGTGTTTGCCTATGTTCATAGATAACGAATCCGCAATAAAAATTTTGTCTGTCCGTCACGTCAATATCTTGAGTGAATCAAATCCGATTTCAAAAACCCTGAAAGGTAGTTGAAATAGTGAGGCTAAGTACGAAGATGGGCATATTCGGGTCGTGAGTTAGGGCCACCTAAGTGTTTTAAGGTCTTTTGGGGATATCTACGGCAAACTAAACGATGGAAATGTAAATGAAACGGCAGGTAATGTCAATACCAATTCAGGAAAAAAAAAGGTTTTTAAAATCGGGTGAGTGGACCGTGAGTTAGGGCCTCAGAAGTGAAAGGCTACCATGTGGCCCTATGTGTTTTTTGCATATAACTCGAGTAAATTTCATCCGTTCTTCTTAATTTTTGTTTCATTTGAAAGGTAATCGAACACCAAATAGAATGTTGTTAATTTTTTTTTTAAATTTATGTCCTCGGACTGATAAGCCGATAAGTGTGGTATTTATACTCAATAAATTAAAATTTTAGGGCTTTTTGAAATGGTAGATGCTATTTGCACCCGGGTGCAAATAGCCATATAAAGACTATTCGCACCCGGGTGCAAATAGCCATATAAAGACTATTTGCACCCAATTCCAACAAAATCTACGGAAATCAGTTTTTTTTATGTAAATTATTATATAAAAGTTACCGTTTAACTTCAGAAACGTGAGCTGATTGTTTTTAAAAAGTAACGCAAAGTAATACTTGACAGCCACTTAATGAGACATGCCCCAATGGTACTGATACCACAAAAAAGTGTGCATTGGAATCTATTCAACAACATGGTAATAGAAGAATATTCATACATATGAGGTGATGAGTGAGTATGTGTCGCGATCGGCGTATAAAATGAAAATTCGGTTAATCATCGAATCCGGGTGCAAATAGTCACTTCGTTTTGAAATTTATGTTACATTTGAAAGGAACGTCGCACAGTGTTTTTTTTGTAAGGCTCCGGGGCGGAACATTTTTCTCTGGCAAAAAGTAACGTATCTCGATAATTTTGGGTTCTATGTCTTCAGAATAGAATTGGGAACAATCGTATTTTTTTATTTTGGTCCGTTAAATTTGTGTTCCCAGGGATAAAGGAAGTAAAAGTTCCTAGACTATCGAAAACTTTCCTATTCAATTTTTCAGTTTTAAAATCACATAAAGTGAGGGTAGGTCGTCTCTACTCAATGAGTAACGAAGTTTAACAGATTTAGGAAGGTATAAGTACGTTAGGACACGTTTTTCCTAAATTCTAGAAGCGAAAATAGACAATCTCTGTGGAAGCACTGGAAGCTATAGAAAAGCGATCTGATACTCAAACTAATTGTTCGGAAAGCTATTACTAGAGTCAAGTGACCATTTATCCATTAATTTTTGCGTATATACAAGCATGCTTCCTCAAGTACTTCAACTGGGAATAATGAATCAGTATTCCCAGTTCTAGAATTCAAGGAACTAAGATGCTATGAACTTGCAAATTAATTCAAATGTCTTTATTTACCTCCTAAAATAAGTTCGTGAAGAAAGAATTCTGGGATCAGGTTGTCTTCCCATTCCCAGTTCGAGAACTCAAGGAACTAAGATGCTATGAACTTGAAAATTAATGGAAATTTTGTTACTCACCTCCCAAAATGATTTCGTGAAGAAAGAATTCTGGGATCAAGTTGTCTTCCCATTCCCAGTTCTAGAACTCAAGGAACTAAGATGCTATGAACTTGCAAATTAATGGAAATTTTGTTACTCACCTCCCAAAATGATTTCGTGAAGAAAGAATTCTGGGATCAAGTTGTCTTCCCATTCCCAGTTCTAGAACTCAAGGAACTAAGATGCTATGAACTTGCAAATTAATTCAAATGTCTTTATTTACCTCCTAAAATGGTTTCGTGAAGAAAGAATTCTGGGATCAAGTTGTCTTCCCATTCCCAGTTCTAGAACTCAAGTAACTAAGATGATATGAACTTCCAAATTAATGGAAATGTTTTTATTCACCTCCCAAAATGGTTTCGTGAAGAAAGAATTTTGGGATCAAGTTGTCTTCCCATTCCTAGTTCTAGAACTACAGGAAGTAAGATACTGCTAACTTGAATATCGATGGAAATGTGGTAGTTTACCTCCCGATATGATTTCAAGAAAGAAAAAAAAATGGGATCAAGTTGTCTTTTTACTTCCGTTTCTAGAACTAGAGGAAGTAGGATGCCCACAAATACTCACTTCTTGGATCTGCTTTGGGCCAAGCTATCTTCGAATACCGAATACCACATATAATTTAATTATATAAAAATGATAATAATCACAAAATTCATTTTGTACACAAAAAGCCTGCGAGATATAATCAATATGCAACCAGACTATAAAACGTAACGAGAGTAAAAGAAATGTTTGTATTCGTATTGTAAGGTGAGCACATGACTTTTTTTTCTACTGGATTTAAACCAATTGGGTAGTTAGTTCATCTTGAAAGGTATGTGTACCACACGACTTTCATTGTATGTGGCTAATTTATGTGATGATAGAACGGATAAATGATAAATTCTATCGTAAATACAAAGAATCAAATTACTGTACAATGTACATGTGAATCTACAATTTTCGTTTTTAAATTGAAGTGCAAATTCAGTCTTTGCTGTAAGTCGACACACTCAGTACATTTTAATAGAATTTAAATCGAAGTACACAGTACGCTCAAAAAATAATCAGTTCCATATAAAAATGGACACACCATCAGATATCCGCTATTCTGTTTTAAGTAATATTTTGATAAACGAAAATACGGAAGCGTTTTACGCGTTCATAAAAACATCGTTCCAATTGGACGAAGAGTCATTTGAATCGTACAAAAGACAAATTAATCAGTTCATCACGAATCACGACTTTCGTTGGAAAAAAAAAAGCAAATTCCGGAAGAACCATTTCGAGAAACAGTATGAAGCATGGCTCCAAAATATTTTTGTCCTAAGACCCCCTCCACCGAAACGAGAGCTGAAACCGTTTGACCAGTGTTCCAGGAGAACCAAAAAACGAAGACTGGATTCGATGAAGGAGGAGGCTGAATGTGATCGTGACTCATCAGGTCAAACGAGAAAAACATCAGCTGTTGAATGTGTATCTAAAAGTTGAGACACTGTTGTTGTAACCTATGCTTTCTTTTGTCTCAGTATCACTGAAGAAATTACGTTAAGTGATAAGCTGGTCAAAAGAAAATTCAATAAAAAAAAAACAAAATTTTGAGTCGTGTGTGTTCTGAAAGTAAATTAATAAAAAATATTAAATTTTTTGTGTCTGACAAACATAAACTTTCTCATAAAAATCAATGAAAATTTAAAAAGTTGAAACTATCCAAAAGCTATATTCAGTACAACATGTTCGCCTTTCGTTTCGTTTCGTCTTATGACTATGCAGATCTGTTTTCAAACGGTAACCTGTAAACAATGTATATTATGAACGAAAATTCAACTTTTAAAATTTTAATTGATTTTCCTAGAGAAAATTTTTTAGTTTTTCAGTCACAAGAAACTCTATTTTTTTAAGTTTTTTCTACAGATTTTTTTTAGTAGTCGGACACAGAACGTTGCAAATATTCTTCAATGTCTCGATTACTTACGATCTGTTCCTTACTTATACAAAAAACAACTTCAGAAAAGTCAAAATAAATCTACAAGTTGCAGTATTTTTTTTGTGTGAAAACAAAAAAAAAATTAATCAAAACTTGAAAAGTTGATAAAGTGAATTTGATCGATTTTGAAAATTTTTTGAGTTTGAGATTGTGCAGATAAAAATCTTTCATATGCTCGCTATCAACCATTTATACGACATTCATAATGTTTATACAGTAGACTGGAGCTTACGTGTATGCGTTTGCGTGCTTTACTTATGTAAAACATTATGAATGCCGTACAAATGTTTGATATGCCCTATATGAAGACTTTTTATTTGCATAATACGCTGAAGCCTCACTTTATATTATAAAGTTTATAGTCATAAAAATTTTCTACAACAATTTCCATAATCTAAAAGATTATATGTAGAAAAATGGAACATTCAATGAATTTGATCTGTAAGAAAATTTAAACAAATCTTGTCTAGAAGAATGTCTGTAAAGAATATCTTTAATTACATCACTTTCAGGCTGCGAATAAGGGTAAATCAACTTTTGCAATCCTTGCCATGAGAAGTTTTATAATTAACTCAGATCAGGAAAAGGATTTCTCTCGAGGCCTCTGTGTAAATAACTCGACAAAATCGAGTTCCATATTTCCATTATTTCCTTCAATTTGCCACGAAAAAATAAATTATTTGCTCTGAATGAAATGGAAATTGCTAATTTCCCCCGAATTTCTATTTAACCATTTATTTGCCAAATTTTCTCAAATTTCTTTTTGGATTTGCTTTTACATACCAAATTCACCCAAATTACGTAGCCACTCATCCAACTTTCATTTACCACTTACGTAAAAGAAGTGTAAGTTTTACAGTGAACGACATCTCAAATGTCTCACTGTCAAATTTTTCTGAGAATTTTATTGTGTCATTGCAAATTCACAATGACATTCTCTGAAAAAAATGACAGTGAGACATTTGAGATGTCGTTCACTGTAGTTCCTTTACTTACCCTTTCTATCTATCTATCGTACAGAAATTAATTTGCCCTGAAAATTGCTAATTTTGAAATTTGAAAAAGGCCTGTTCCACCGATCTCTGAAGTTATTTACCTCTCGTTTATTCCTTGAAAAATCACTTTTATTTCTCCTTGATACGTTAATACCTATTTCTCAAGTTCATATTGACCATTTACGTATTTTACTAGAAAGCAGTAGCCTTTGCCAAAAATCGTATTACTTCAATCAAAAATAGACATTAGTTCTTTGATCGATAAAATAAAAGTTTAATTTCGGGTATAAATCTAAAATGACTGCTTCAGTTCCTTTTTCAATATTGAGTGAAAAACTTAGACAGTCGTCTGACAAAGAAAGTTTCTATAATTTCGTAAGGCTGAAGTTCATGTTGAATGAAGACACTTTTTTGTTGTATAAAAGGCAAGTCGATCAATTCATTATAAATCATGATACGAGATGGAAGAAGAAGAGCAAGTTTCGCATAAAACACTTTCAGTCTCAATATGCAGACTGGCTACAACAAGATTTCTTCTTACAAAATCCGAGTAGCCAACAAAGATGTAAAAAGAATTTCGATGAATGCTCTGCGCGTACGAAGAGAAGACGAATTGAAGAGATTAGACAAAATAAAAGTAAAGAGGAAATCGAAAGCGCCTACCTGCAAACATTGCGTGATGAGAGTAAAATTGATGCCGAAATTGTGAAGGGCCTGGAGAAACTCGATTCGGATTCGAAAGAACTCATTTTAAAAATAGTTCGAGGCAATTTTTCCAAAATGGTGAAGTATACACCAGAAGAAGCCTTGGCGCTAATGATCGATCTGAAATTGACTAAATATCAATATGATCTACTTCATAGTCAATCGAAAGAAAGAAACGCTGACATTTATCCTACTTATAAAAAAGTCTTCGACGCGAAAAAAGATTGTTATCCACCGTATGAAACCGTGGATGTAACAGAACTGGGAGCTAACATTGAATTACAATCTTTATTGGACCACACTATGACCAGAATTATAAAAACATGTGAAATAGATTTCACCGGAAAAATGCACGATGAACTGGTTGCTACTTACAAATGGGGATTCGATGGTGCATCTGGGCAAAGTCTTTACAAGCAGGTGTATCAATGTGATTACGAAAATCCTTCAGATGAGTCCATTGTAATGATTTCGATGATTCCATTACAAATAGCATCACAATCGAAAGTTTTATGGAAAAATGCTCATCCGTCCTCGACTCGCCTTTGTAGACCAATTCGGTTCGATTTCGCCAAAGAGAGCAAAGACAAAAACATCGAAAACTATAATTTCATCGACGAACAAATTAACGCGTTGCAGCTTACCAATATCGTTACCGGTAAAGATCAAACCATATCCATTCACCACAAACTACACAGTTCAATGTTCGATGGAAAATCTATAACTCATCTGACGAATGGCTCAACAGAATCGTGCAATGTATGCTTTGCCTTGCCATCGGAAATGAACGACCTGGATAAAATAGCAAGGAAAGAATGTATTGTAGAGAATTACCGTTTCGGAATATCGTCTCTTCATTGCTGGATACGATTTTTCGAGTGTATAATCCATATTGCGTACAGGATACCGTTTAAAAAGAGATCTATATGTACGCAAGAACATAAAGACATTGCAGAGAAACGAAAAGATGCAATACAAAAGTCTTTCAAAGAAGCAAAAGGTAATTAATTGTCTTAAACCTAAAATATACGTAGTCCACTTACAAATGAGACATTTATCGCGATTTTGATGTCACTTTTGATAAATAACATCACTCGCTGCATGGTTGACTACGCAATTTTTTTCTCGAAATTCTTCATTGTTCGCACCATTGCTCTTTCTTCAAATACTGGAAATAGCAAAGGAATCGTTCAATGTAAATTTGTGTAATATACGCGAAATTACAGTTTAACAACTGGAACGATTTTTTTTTGTTATTTCCATAATTTGAAGACAGTGCAATGGTACGACCTATGCTTAAGCATCAACTCTTTGTTACAAATTCATTGTACACCTCGTTTTTGTATACTCACACTGACTCTATTGTATTACTCTTTAACAACTTTAATTTTCTTTCATTAATAATTTCATTCACTTGTGTACTTCTATTTTATGCATTCGATCAATAGTATTTTCAACTTGGTGTATTGGTTCTTATACTCTTTTCTATGTCAAAAGCTTTGCAAATGTTGTGGACAACCATCGCGGAATTAGAGTTGATAATTTATCATTGATAAATGCGAATTGAAAAATAAAACACTTTTATTTTATCCTCGATAGGGCTGCTTATTGATAAGGTCAAGCAAGGTTCAGGCAACTCAAATGACGGAAACACTGCAAGGCGTTTTTTTGAAGGTAGATTAGTTTTTAGTGAATTCATTTCATAGTCTTAATGCGTAATTTTTTGGGGCAGACTGTGAATTTGCTGCAAAGACGACTGGTGTCGACGAAGAATTAATCAGAAGATTTCGGACTATTTTAATTGCAGTCAACAGCAATAAAGCAGTTGATATACCAAAATTTAGATATTATGCCTATGAGACTGCGCAGCTTTACATACATCTTTATCGGTGGTACTTCATGCCACCATCAGTCCATAAGGTTTTGATTCATGGTGCAGATCTTATGAATCATTTCGATTTACCGATCGGAATTTTTTCGGAGGAGGCTCAAGAAGCCAGGAATAAGGATTTCCGAAATGCTCGCCAAAATAATTCCAGGAAAAACTCAAGAAAGAACACGAATGAGGATATTTTGCATTGGCTTTTAATATCCTCAGATCCAGTCATCAGCTCTTTGCGTACGTTTTATCCAAAAAAATGCTTTGATTATGACTCCGAACAGGAAGAATTGTTCGTCGAAGAAGATGATAATGAAACCGATTCATCGAACTGATCAACAAATTAGTTCTGTGTACTAAATTTATTTATTTTGTCTACTAAATAATGCACTGAACTTGATGTTTAACGGTAACGGTAAAGTAATGATCACTGAAGAATTTAATTTTTTTTTGACGATCGATTAATTGTAAAAAAATAACTGACAATACCAAAAAATTAGAATTAAACTGGATTTTTGACTATCAATGAATTAAAAACTAAAAATTATAACACAAAAACTGGACTAAATAATTTTTTATTCTGACGATCGATTAATTGTAAAAAATACAACAATAACTGTGACATAAGCTGGAATAATTAATTTTTTTATTTTGACGATCGATTAATTATAAAAAATCAACAAAAAAAATTAATACAAATTTTAACAAAGAAACTTAGATGTCAAAGTTCATTATCATTGTAAGAATTACTTTGTTCGCTTCATTTGAAAAAATCCCCATTCCCAAATTATAGAATTGATAATGGAAAGATTTCATCCCAGAATTCTTTCTTCACCGAACCATTTTGGGAGGTGAATAACCAAATTTTCATTAATTTTAAAGTTTGTAGCATCTTAGTTCCTAGAATTCTAGAACTAGGAATGGGAAGACAACTTGATCCCAAAATTCTTTCTTCACGAAACCATTTTGGGAGGTGAATAAAAACATTTCCATTAATTTGGAAGTTCATATCATCTTAGTTACTTGAGTTCTAGAACTGGGAATGGAAAGACAACTTGATATCAGAATTCTTTATTCACGAAATTATTTTAGGAGGTAAATAAAGACATTTGAATTAATTTGCAAGTTCATAGCATCTTAGTTCCTTGAGTTCTAGAACTGGGAATGGGAAGACAACTTGATCCCAGAATTCTTTCTTCACGAAATCATTTTGGGAGGTGAGTAACAAAATTTCCATTAATTTGCAAGTTCATAGCATCTTACTTCCTGTAGTTCTAGAACTAGGAATGGGAAGACAACTTGATCCCAGAATTCTTTCTTCACGAAATCATTTTGGGAGGTGAGTAACAAAATTTCCATTAATTTTCAAGTTCATAGCATCTTAGTTCCTTGAGTTCTAGAACTGGGAATGGGAAGACAACCTGATCCCAGAATTCTTTCTTCACGAACTTATTTTAGGAGGTAAATAAAGACACTTGAATTAATTTGCAAGTTCATAGCATCTTAGTTCCTTGAATTCTAGAACTGGGAATACTGATTCATTATTCCCAGTTGAAGTACTTGAGGAAGCATGCTTGTATATACGCAAAAATTAATTGATAAATGGTCACTTGACTCTAGTAATAGCTTTCCGAACAATTAGTTTGAGTATCAGATCGCTTTTCTATAGCTTCCAGTGCTTCCACAGAGATTGTCTATTTTCGCTTCTAGAATTTAGGAAAAACGTGTCCTAACGTACTTATACCTTCCTAAATCTGTTAAACTTCGTTACTCATTGAGTAGAGACGACCTACCCTCACTTTATGTGATTTTAAAACTGAAAAATTGAATAGGAAAGTTTTCGATAGTCTAGGAACTTTTACTTCCTTTATCCCTGGGAACACAAATTTAACGGACCAAAATAAAAAAATACGATTGTTCCCAATTCTATTCTGAAGACATAGAACCCAAAATTATCGAGATACGTTACTTTTTGCCAGAGAAAAATGTTCCGCCCCGGAGCCTTACAAAAAAAACACTGTGCGTCGTACGGGGCTTCATAATTGCGCTATGCGCAATTTCTAAGATGTAACACATTTCATAATAATTTTACTTTAACTGCATTTACGGGTGCAATGGGCTTACGGTAAAAGTAGGGCGACAGACGCTCTAGGGTCACGTATGCAATAGATATACGGGTTCGTACGGGGCTCAGTCGCAGCAAACGCTCCGACTGTTCTGACGGCTTGTTTTATGTGTAAAATCTTCAGAAGTTCACACTAATAAAATGACGATTTGCGTGACTTACCCAAAGTTTACAGCCTTGTATGACGAAAAAGCTTTTTGCTCACATTGTAGAGTGTAGAAGATACGACTATTTTGACTGGTGGCCCGATCACAATATAATAATGTGTAAATGTGTTGAGTGATCGTGGTCAGTATATTTCGTTATGATTGTTTTTATCGTTTTCTAGTCTAACATCTGCCAGAGAATGAGGTTTGAGATGTCGATGCCTATCCTATTTAATAATGTAAACCTGACTCTTAATATATTATTGTGCTAAAGTGTTACATCAATTATGCAAGAACGAGTACTTTCAATCCCAGTATAAAAAAAAACTTTTGATTTAGAACTATTTTGCGAACGTTTGCACCTTGAGCATTAGTTTCTTCAAATCAGCTTGCATATCTTCGACGATTTTAAAATGAATCATCTGTAAATCTGAGTGTATTGCTAGATTATTGGTGGGAAACTCGATTTATCCGGTCACGTTATTTAATTTATGTAGATATGTAGATATGTTACTCTCTTCTATTTGTTTATTGTTTTTGAAACGGCATACGACAGGGTTTTTCGGAGGAAACTATGGAATGCGATGGTGGAGCTTGGTTACCCCAAAAAACTTATTCATTTTGCTAGAATGACTCTGTCACATGTGAGAGCCAAGGTCAGAATTCGGAACAATCTATCTGATACTTTTGAAGCCTTGGAAGGACTTAGACAAGGCGATGGACTGGCAGCTCTATTCTTCAACATTGTTCTTGAGAAGGTGATAAGAGAGAGCGACGTGGAAACCAGCGGTACAATCTTCAGAAAGTTTAGTCAGTTGTTAGGATATGCTGATGGCCTAGACTTAGGCTGAGCTGGGTCTCAAGGTCAGTGAGAGAAAAACCAAGTACATGACAACTTCATTGTCTGATGGCAGACCAACGGATCATACGCTGGAGGTGAATGGAAAACACTTCGAGTCTGTCGACAGCTTTATTTACCTTGGGTCAATAGTGATAATAGCATCGGAGAGGAAATACGTAGAAGGGTAACGCTTGGTAACAGGAGTTACTACAGATTTTGAAAGCGGACTCAAAGGCACTCATAAATAGTGAATGTGTTCACATTCATTGAGTAAATGTCGGTTTGCGTTTTGAATCTATAAGGATAGTACACAGTGTAAACATTAGGTATTTGACAGAAAACTCATACATTTTAAGTCATATTTTGCATGGGTTCATTTTTAACGCTATGTGATCTAGTTTACGAAAAGTTTAACAGGCTACTTGCACGAGTTGTCAAAACTATTTTATTCGGATTATTCAGGTCCTAAAACCCATGAATACAAATTTTGTTTGCTCAATTACGTTAATTAGTATTTTAAATCAGCAATTTAATTTTTTTGTTATTGTCGACATCATAATTTTCATTCACACTAGTAGTTGTTTACATCAGAATCCGTATTTGTTAATATTTTTGTTTTTTTATGTTGGTACGTAAATAATTGAAAAACTAGTGATGTCATGGATGTTTTACCATAGTATGAGTGTATGTATTACGTCACTAGTCTGACGTCAGAATATCTTCTTATTTTTTTTTCTTTATTAATTAACTCAACCGCAAACTTAAGTGCGAATTGTACAGATCGCTGATTCGACCAGATGTACCATATGGATCGGAAGCTTGGTGCATGACACAAAGTGACGAACAGACACTTTTGGTTTTTGAAAGGAGAATTCTTCGATCAATTTTTGGAGGTCTCAATGTGAACGGCAACTGGAGAAGAAGATACAACCATGAGCTGCATCAGCTTTACAAGGAGCCCGGTATATTCAAATTCATCAAAATCAATCGATTAAGATGGCTCGGTCATGTACAAAGAATGAACGAGGAACGTGTACCACTGAAACTGCTAAATACAAATCCCGATGGAAGCCGCAGACCAGGAAGACCGAGAGCGAGATGGAAAGATGCAATTGAGTCTGATCTGAAAGTACTAAGAGTACGTTGGCGCGGAATAGGTCCGATTGGAGAAGATTGCTCGAAGAGGCCAAAACCAATAGTAGGTTGTAGTGCCCGCCTAAGTAAGTAAGTAAGTAAGTAAGATATGGCACATTCGCTCTAAAATTGGAGTGCGATAATAATTGCTCCATAAGAAATTTTAAATTTCGACCGCACTTAAGTAGCGTTTTGATCGTGCTAAAGATTTTGCGTTAAATCAGTTGATCTGCAATGTTTTAATGATTTTGTCGATTGTTAAATATATGTGAGAAAGTGATCGTTAATGAAATGTTATAGTATACGTGCAATTGGAATGTTTATTAGGCGTTAATCATCGAAATTCAAAAGTCGCATTCTTTCAGTGCTAAAGACAATAGATGCTGATATTGTCATCGCTATTCATCGTCACCATTCAACGTATTGTTATCGAATTCAACTCAACGCCTGTGCTCTGTCGTTGGTCAAACAGAATATCGAGATGATGAACAACTGTGCTGTATGTGATAGTTGTGTCCGAAACGAAAATCCAAATAAAATTATTTGTGATGGAATTTGCCGACAATCTTTTCATGCTGAATGTGCCAATTTCAGTAAAAATGCGCTGATGTGCTACAGAGAAATGCCGAATCTTCAATGGTTCTGTGATGGCTGCATCAATCAAACACGCTTGTCAAACGTTTCATCGTCGCTGTTCAATAAATTCAATTCATCCGTGGTTATTCCAGCCTCTGCGCCATCTTATGTCCAACGATCGCTTACTGCTGCCAAACGAAAACGTAATCGAAATCCATTTCCGAATGCTAAACTAAATAACGGATCCGTGTCATTGGTAAACCGATTTCCCAAATTCGGTCATGACATTAGCAACGCCAATGGATCAGTGAACGAAGTGCAACCCGAAAATAATCATCAAATTAGCAACGCCAATGGATCAATGAACGAAGTGCAACCCAAAACTAATTCCGTCAAATCGCCTGTTGCAAATGGATCGAATCCACTGATTACAAGAGAATTTACTCAATCTGATGTCGCTCAATCCACGCCGCAGGAAAAGTCCGCCGATTATAAAGGAACTCTAAAAGAACAATCGGAACCAAAAACTCCACCCGCCAAGTCTAGCTCCTTTGCTGAAGTGCTTAATAAATCGTCACTTTCGTCAGTTGCTGAAACAGCATCCGGAATTTCAACGATTCTACCGCAAAACGATTCAATTCAGTCGCCACGACGCACCACTACTTCGTCGCCGTCCGATACACTGAAGGTACTTTATGTATCCAATTTTCACCCGTCCACTACTGAAGAGGAGGTCGTCAATTATTTATTGCGTGAGAATGTAATAAAGTCAGCTGAAGAGGTGTCATGCAAGGTGCTGGTTTCGTCTGATGTGAATATGAGTATGCTCAGCTTTATATCGTTTAAGATCACTGCTTGTTCTAAAGTGTTTGACTCAATGTATAAACCTGAACTATGGCCAAAATATGTAGTTTTTCGTGAATTTGTCAATCGCTGATTTTACGATAAGGTTTTAAGTTTTTTTTGTTTTTGTCATTTTTAGTAGGATAAATTGTATTATTATTATTATTATTATTCAGCCAGTATTTGGCGGTGCAAATAAATCAATTTACCATAGTATGAGTGTATGTATTACGTCACTAGTCTGACGTCAGAATTTCTTCTTATTTTTTTTTTCTTTATTAATTAACTCAACCGCAAACTTAAGTGCGAATTGTACAGATCGCTGATTCGACCAGATGTACCATATGGATCGGAAGCTTGGTGCATGACACAAAGTGACGAACAGACACTTTTGGTTTTTGAAAGGAGAATTCTTCGATCAATTTTTGGAGGTCTCAATGTGAACGGCAACTGGAGAAGAAGATACAACCATGAGCTGCATCAGCTTTACAAGGAGCCCGGTATATTCAAATTCATCAAAATCAATCGATTAAGATGGCTCGGTCATGTACAAAGAATGAACGAGGAACGTGTACCACTGAAACTGCTAAATACAAATCCCGATGGAAGCCGCAGACCAGGAAGACCGAGAGCGAGATGGAAAGATGCAATTGAGTCTGATCTGAAAGTACTAAGAGTAAGCGACTGGAGAACGTTGGCGCGGAATAGGTCCGATTGGAGAAGATTGCTCGAAGAGGCCAAAACCAATAGTAGGTTGTAGTGCCCGCCTAAGTAAGTAAGTAAGTAAGATATGGCACATTCGCTCTAAAATTGGAGTGCGATAATAATTGCTCCATAAGAAATACATGACGCAATAATATTAGCGCAATTTTATTCAAACGCAATTACAATAATTGGACAGATTAATTAAGTAATTAAGTAATTTTAAATTGCCTGGATTTTTAGTGATTTTCCTGTATTCCTCGTTTTTAATTATCTGTCACTTTTTTGAAAGGTGGCAAATTATCCAGTTCGTACACGAGATAAAACTTCCGATCTTAGTTAAGTTAATTATATTCAAAGTGTGAAATACATAAGAAGAAGAAAAAAACTGTGGGTAGAGCTGATTTACCTATTGAAAATATTTTTAAAAACTTCCGGTTTTCATATTCAATAAATAACTTAAAATACAACCAAAGTCACGGTCAGGGTCAATACATTTTCTTTGTGTAAGTTCGAAGACTTTTTAGATTTCCTTTAATCATTTATGGTAATTTATTAAACTCTTACTTATTCGTTCATCATTTATTTTTAATATTTTATCTCTGGTTTTGTCGGTTCAAGTCTCACAATTTAAACGGCGCTACATAATTACGATCGGAGTTGAAATGAAATGCAACCTTTTGGATTATGTTTTGTGTTGAAAGATCGAGTTGAATTCGAATCGATTACGGTCATTCAATTGTGTGGATCAGCCTGCGGTCCGTTAAGTATGGAGTATCAGTTTTATCATTTACAATAAATGTCAGTGAAATTTAGACAAGAATTTTCTTCAGCTATTTTTTAGCATCGCCATGGTTTTGCCATTACCATTACCAAGGCGTGTGTGTAACTATGTCACATTTATAAAGACGTACGTCTTTGCACTTTTGTTTGTATGACTGCGCCATCTGAATCTGAACAAATTCGGGATACCATCAATTGGTATAGGACCAATTTATGGTAAATTAATTTTGCAAAATTTGACCAATTTACAAAATGTTACCAGAATTTACCAAATTTATTTTTGGTAAATTTGGCCAAATTCGGTCAACTTTACCAAGTTTTTCAGTAGATTACTGTACCCTACCAGAAATATAAGATTATGCACCTCTTGCCAAAATTCTTATCGAGACGAGACGATTTTTTATCTGTCGAGACATAGCACTTATCACATATATACAACAAACAAAAAAAAAAAAACTCTAGAGGGATAAGTGGGAAATTATTGTTCTAGGCAGATAATAGTTATTCGGTGTTAAGGAATCTCGCGCCGCCACATTCACAATAATTCACAAAGTGACATCTTCCTTATACAAAATGTGTCAAAATGTGAATTATTGTGAATGACGCGGTGCGAGATTCCTAGCAACCGACACATCGTGAACCTAATAAAGTACTTTGCGCCGAGATTCATACAACGTTTTATGCCACAGAGGCATCTAAAGTTTGCAAATTTTGCATATTATGATGCTGAGTGGCATTAAATAGCGTATTCACCTCTGTCCAAATGTGTATTTAGACACTTGGGGCTATAACATTTGCCTTTGGCTAGAATAACAATAAAAGTCAATGTAACCACATCAAATATTCATACATTTTTTCGGCGGACTCTGCTTCCACATTCTCGACCGGCTCCACAAATGCAATTAAAAAAAACAGTTCCGGTCGAAAGCTTTGCTAAAGCTAAATCAGACATTAAGAACCACTCTAATCATTTCAAACAAAAACAATTCTCTATTTACTGAGCTTATCCCAAACTTTAGCTGAGTAAAGCTTCTGACGCAGCTGTATAGCCTACACGTTTATTTTTGTTTAAGAAAGTCTAAATATAAATTAAGGTATGCATACAGAACCATATGAGGAGGTATTTATAGCTGAACCAACAAAATATCAATATTTTCGTTTAAATTTTATGACGCGCATTGAATATTTTCTATGTTTGTCCAGATGTTTCCAAAATACAAAAGTAGGAGACATTGCCTTAAGCTGTTATTCATTATCGTAATATCTTAGATAAACATGCACAGCGCCTACACTTTAAGAACTTTACTATTTTTGGAGTTTTGTTAAGTGTGCCGGGGTGTTTTCGATGTTTACTATACTTCACACGAAAAGCAGTAGCTGGCACTTTTAATCGCTTTCAATTAACTTTTCGATGCCTTTTTTTATTGGTATCGCAGATTTAATATCTTTGAGTGGTAAACAGTTGCCCTTTTACTTCAAACAAAATTCAATCGAATTCAACAATAATTTTCGATTATTCGATGTAAGTTGACTGAGAGCTCGGCAGAGTAAAATAAACCTGGCAGGAGCGGTTCATTTTGAAACGTCAAATAAGGGATCTAATACACTGTATATAAATGAACTCAAATGAACACTAACACAAATTGAAAAATTTTATTCGCAAAAAATATAGGGCTACTAGATTATTCAGGTCCCTAGTCAAATCAGCGCTCCTGCCTGGTTTACCTTACTCTGCCGTGCTGAGAGTAGTGCATATTTCACCACGGTCTGCATGCGCAAACTCCGTACGGAAATAGGAGTTCTTATGTCGGTCAGAACCCGTACGGTAATCGAGATTCGGAAGGTCGTTTGGGTTTTGCGAGCTACGAGCGTGATGTCCGTGGTCGTCGGTTTGTTAGGCGGCTGGATTATTGACCCATGGGCTCATCATCTCTTTGTTAAGGTGTGGATCTTTGTGAAGACTTTTCTCTTCTTAGTTTCAAGTTTCTTTTATTTTCTTGATTTCAATTTTCTTTGATTTTCTTAGTTTCGATTTTCTTGTAGTAGCAACCGTTGAAATTGTGTTGAGAATAAAATTTGTTCGAAAATTTTCTTTGATTTTCTTGATTTCAATTTTCTTTGATTTTCTTAGTTTCAATTTTCTTGTAGTAGCAACCGTTGAAATTGTGTTGAGAATGAAATTTGTTCGACGATGAGTGAGTAGCCTATTACTTTTACTTTTGCTTTTGGTGTTCGTTGTCAAGCTGAGAAAAGGATTTCTGTTCTCGTGACTGCCTGAACCAGAAGTCGTGCTGTGTCTGATTTAGATCCGTGTCTGACTGTTTTTCTCCGTGCGTAAGTTTGAGCTCGTTGAGGTATCAGCGTTTGTTTAACTAGATCTCGACTTTAGGAATTGGTGAGATTTTTCGCGACGAAGCTGATAAGAGAAGTGAGTCTGAAAACCGGATTGTTTCCTTCACGAGAAGCGAAGTGAGGTTTTTCCTGCTGTTTGCGTGCGTGTGTCCAGCTTCGTCCATCTGTCCGGCTATTGATTTTGGCGTGCGTTATGAGTGAGACTGAGGTGAGAGATTTTCCTACTTTTTCCATTATGACTACCTTTTTCCGTTGTAACTGCGTTTTCCGTCTGACATGGAGTTTGTCATATGTGTTTTTTGTATCGTTGTTGTGCGTTGTGGTGTCTTGCTGCTGAGGAAGAGACGATCAACCGTTCGATCGAAATTTCTTATTAATGTCATTTCGGACGTACGTCCAAATATCCTGACATTGTACACACTTCGCGTTCAATTGTACTTCTGTATCGATGGCACATTTAGGAGACCTCTATGGACTGTTTGCCACCGACTGATGAGTAGCAGTTCCTAGAGCTCCTAAATGACGAAACAGGTTGTCTCTGTTTAGAACTTGATTTTATCAAGATCACCTTCTCCTTAACGGAGTCCCGTGTATAGGCTCCAACGAGAGTTCTTGTTTGTTACGTTTGTCTGAAGCTACATGTCATATTATACTTGAATGGTCCGTTGCCAATTTGCAACGTTAAAAAACTGAGTGAATTTGTGCACTCCTTGACTGATAGTCTGTAGCATTTATAAACAAACAAGTGCCGGAAAAAACATTTTACTTTTAAGGTAGGGTTGTAAGGTGGCTAACCGCAGAAACTCAGAAGCTCAGAAACTCTCTGATTACGACATTAAAATTTTAAAAACTGAGCAAAAGAGCCTAAGAGTAAAATTACCCCGAGAGGGAATTTGTACTACTCTTATATGCGGACGAAATAAATTCGGAACCTGTGGTGCCATAAAGTATTGATCGACGTATGATTTTTCTTACCAACTCAACCAGCAGTACATTTTCAATCCGATTCAGGTATTTCAATTTTCACTTTACATTCACGAAAACAACGTTGGCTTTTGATTATGAGTTTCTGTAAAACAGACGCAGACCATTTGGAAATCGTTCTTCCGAGGTCATTCAATTTCTTTTTTGCAGCCGAAACGATGCGGCTACACTTCACGGAGCCCCTTTAAGCATTGTTCTTGCTTTAATGTGAAAACGATACGATCAAGTGGGAGCAAACGGTTTGCCAAACTCCTGTCACGTAGCAAATATTGGTCCGATTGAAAAACTGATTACTGTTCCGGAGTCCTGAGGTCATTTGCTATACGCTAACACTTTATTTGACTAAAATCCTCCGAGAAAATTTTTATAATTTTTCTCTTGATATTACTAACATTGGATCTGATATATTCGTGACATATCGAAGCGTTTTTCTATTGATAAGGTAAAAGAATAGTAGACGATAAAGAATGACTGCCATAGTACCGTTCCAGATGCTGTTCCAGCTGTAGAGCCCCCGGAAAGAAGAAAAAAATCTGCATTTTGGCACCAACTTTTTTTCCAACACTTCTGTAGGCTTGCAGCACAAAAGTACTGGGCTCATTTATGTGTGCAACGATAGTGGGTGAGGCCAGCTACAACACCCCATACTTAGTTCCGTGGAACAACGAAGCTGCAGAGAAGCAGTACTCTCCGAACATTCACTATATTTTAAGTCATAGCTCTCGTGAGTCATAGCACCAAGCAGTGCGTATACTCTATCTGTAGGTCTTTCCAAGGCCGACAATCGTACAACATTACAACAATTTAAAATAATTTTTTCTTGAGTTATTGCCGAAAAACTGTTTTCGGTACCCTCTGACATGTGATCACTTTTGAACACTTCACAGAAAAAAAATTTTTTTTAGAAAAAGTAAAAGATACGTGTTTCCTAGAATTGAAAGACGAATCCAACGAGCTATCACTCATTAAAATCGGAGTCGGCTTGTTCCCAAAGTTAAAAAAAATCACCTGAAGTCTTGGCGATATGACTCTTAAACATCGAATTTCAGGCTCCCAAAAGAAGTCGAATTTTTAAACAAAAATAATTTTTCATAACTACGACCAAAGAAGTGCGACTTCGTTGCACTTTTTCTCGATCGGATATGAAAAATATTATTCGTACCACGGACTAAAAGTCTTTTTTAGCGTACCTCTCACACGCTAAAAAAGACTGTTGGTACTAATCCAACTTCCAGTTATTGAAATGATTGTATCATCAGTGTAAATCGGTTGCACAAGCACATAAGAATATCTCCAACAGTCTCACAAGATTCGTGGACCTCCAACGGTCTCTCATTCCCTCGAACGTGCTGCTCAGATGGTGCAAGGGTTAGAAAATTTCTTCATTATGTGGCCCAATTCCGGATTTCTTCCTCATCCCTGCCTTTATCCATTCGTTTAAAAATTTATTGTTGAAGGAATTTTATAAATTTTGAATTATTTTCATGGAACAGAAAATTTATGCGACCATTCACATTCACAGCCTACTCATACCAAAGGTGATGTATGACGTTCTGTTTATTCTATTTTACGTGTTACGGCATGTTTCCGAGCATGTTGCATTTTATATATACATTTATTCATTCAATAAACATTGCCTAATCACGTAAAGCATACTTACCCCTTCGGGTTGGGCTGTAACACCCCACTTATCAAATACACAACTTGGAACCTCGGAAGTAATATACTATTTGTATTCACATTTATTTCGTCATCCTTCATAGTTTACATTAACTAATTCTTGATTTGCAATTTGAATTATATTTGTGTTATGAATTTGGAAATTTTGATTTTTGGGCTTTCGACACATAACTTGAATTTTTTTACTTTCGCTTCCCGTTTGGGAACCGAAAATTACAATTTTCGTAGTTCGTGTTATGAAAAAGCTGGATCCACCCCTGCGATTAATTGCATTATTTACCAATGAATCAAACGGAATGCATTGTGAGTACCATCGCAGAGCTAATGCTTATCTTGGAAGGTTAGTGTCATGAATCGAATGTACGTCAATGCATTAACACTCCGATTCTCGATAGTTTTTTTTAACGTCAAATCGGTTCAGGCAAAGCCAGTGTCAACGACATATTTCTAGTAATTCATTTAAATAATTGAACATCTAAATAATTAAAAAGGCATTGCTATAGAACATTATCAATTCAATTGATTCGTGGGTGGACCTTCTCAAAGGGTCAATTAATTTTTCATTTATACTGTCCAATCAAATGCATTTAATGGCAAAACAAATTCATTGTCGCTATGACATCACGACATTATGTTTACCTTACCCTTTGCGTTGAGTATTAAATTCAGTCACAGGCAGTCACTTACACTGTTGAAAGGGACCTGATTTTAATGTTCTAAACATAATGTTGTTGAGTAAATCTATAACGGTCTACCGTTACTTACAGTTTTTGAGTCCGTGTTGTATAACCTTCTAAGACATACTTACCTAACGAAGTAGACCGAAAGAAATGCTCTAAGTGTACCTTTTCTGCTCTTTGTTAACACGATAACTGGAGCAAAGTTCAACCGATTTTCAAAAACTTTTTTTTTTATTCGATGGAGGATTGAAATCTTAGGGTCAAGTTCGAAAATGGGTGACATCGGTTCAACCATTTGGGAGTAGTTCTTAAAAGAAGTAGTTAACACAACAGCTGAAGTAACTCTCAACCGATTTAAAAAAAAAATGTTTGGTGGAGAATGGAATTAATTCCTGAGGTTCCAAGATAGATTATGTTGGTCTAACGAACAAGCTGATGTTGCTAACAGAATTTTTGTATCTATTTAAATAGTATTTTTCTTGTTATGTGCCTTTGCCTTGTAAACAAAACCGAATAAATAGAACCAAAATTAATGCTCGCTTCGCTCTGGCCGCAATTCACATGAGTTTAAATTTTATTGAAAACATACGTAATTTTTTACCGGTGCATTTTATATACGAAGTTCAGTGAAACTAAACAGAATTAAATCATCAGTGAGAGATTTATTAGACCGTTCTAGTAGTTCTTCTTCTAAATGCGTTTTTGTGGCCATTAAGATACAAAATTACATTTCATTGAAATAAATCAATAAATAAAAATACTATTGACAAGCTCAGACAAACAGTCAAGGGATCTGACCCACCCAACAGGTGCGACCTAGTGCATACATATAGTAAAATAAATGTCGGTTATATCGATGTTCATGTTCACCTTTCGCAGTTTAAATGAAATATTACAGAAGTGTTTAGTGAGAGCCATTTACCCTAGAGATTATAGGCCAAGCTAAGAAATAGCTCATCGGCATAGGTCCAGATTTGCCCCTCGGAACGATTTTTCAGTGAATTCATTCTTTTCAGATTTTATTTATTCAACCAATTATATGACTCGGCTTCTCGGCTTGGTGGTAATTTTCAGGCGTAATTTCTTATAATTATTGCACGGGTGTACCACTTTACCATAAAAATTGTCGTAAAATACCATCGATTTTAGGCAATTGCCGAAGACAATTAAAAGTGACTATAACAGAAAATCGTTGTTGCCGAAAACTAGAAAATTAACGAACTACATGAAAAAGGCAGCAGATTTTGGTTTTGATTTTGTCAAGTTGAATTTCAGTGTAGAACCTGGCTGTAAATTACCATTTGATCGATTACCAGCTGGTCTGCTAGAAAAATACTCGTTAAGCGCTTCTACTTCTTTAATTAAATTAATAAAAATTTGATATTATTTTTTAAAAAAACCTCGGAACGAACCGAACAATTCGTATGATCTGGAATTTCCAATTGTATCACAGAAATCGGTTAAATTTGCATTTAAAATGTTTGTCGATTTATTTGACTGGATCTGCGTTGGGTAATCAAAATTCCAGATCATAAGAATTGTTCGGCTCGTTCCAAGTTTTTTTTTACAATAAGAATCAGATTTTAATTAAATTAATTGGAGAACTAGACGCAAATGCGACTTTAATTCGCCACCCACCGGTTCAAAAAATATTTCGGTACATGTTGTGGTATTGTCGGTAATGAGCTGACATTCAGAAAATTAAAAAAACGATTCGATTTTTTGAACGACATTCAACAGGGCTGGCACAAAAATCAAAAATGTTCTAAGCAGCGACAATAAAAATTGTTCTAAGTTACACCCCTGTGAATTATTGCTATGCAGACGAAAGTTTGGTGATTCAACGTTTGAGTCTCCAATCCATTCACAATCCACATAATTATGTTCTCATACATACCGACAATTTCAAAAAATCTGCTCGAATATTTTGTTACAGATTAACGTTGTTCCATTCATCGAAATGCACCGCCGAATAAACCGATCATTTCAATAATTTAAAAAAATATATTTCCGATCAATTACTTCTTGGTATTCGAAACTTGCATATCTAGTTGAGCTTGTGCTATATCACCAAGGGCCGTTTGTATTTTCTCTAATAACGATTCACCCTTGCGAATTACCTGAAATTATTTTCGTTTTTCCGTCAAATTAAAGTTTTCATCTCTGACCTGCTTTCATTGCAACAACTTACTTCTTCTAATCGTTCAGCTGCTTCTTGGTTCTGTTGTTCCAGCGTTTTTAAACTTTGGATTTGCAACTCTTGTGAACTGTCCTCATTCGGCAGCGAATCAATCAGGGTGTCTATGTCCTTAGCACATCTGCAAGAAAATATTTTCGTTTGGTTGAACCGTAGAATCATTCGTATAGTGTGAACGGTAATTGTGACGAGGTAATGAGAAAATTCAAATTTTTTGCAGTCAGTCGGTTTCCAAAAAAAATGAGTAGTCACAGATTTGGTGAATGAATCCTCTGTGTCTGAAGATAAATTTCGGTGTCACAAATATACCGACAGAACCAATGTAAACGATCGTAAAGATCTATCTCGAATACTTCGTCCATCTTACCTCGATATTAATGTCGAAAATAGTTGTGCATAGTCCTCTTGCTGGTTTTGTTGTGGAGATCCGGTACGTTCGAAACCTGGAAATTTACTAGGCACAGAAAATTGTTGCAGGACACCGATGCTGTTACAGAAATGTTCTGCTTGCTACAATTTAATCGGAATTAAATGAATGCGATATTTGACGTATCAACTGATTCTACCTGATTAACTGTATCCTGTAGTTGGGTCAGTCGGTCTGCCATTGTTTTGAATTTACAGAAATTTATCGAAAAAAAGGTGCAAAGCTATGTGTACATCGCATTTGTTGACAGTCAAATCGTTTGCATTTTCTTCCGAAAATGCGTTCAAAAACACTTATGACAGTGTGCAATGGCATCGGTGATCCATATAACCGCATTCAACGTTTACACAATGTCGTCCCAGGAGCGAAAAAACGTGTCAACAAAAAATTGAAACAAATAATAATTATTCGATGACGACACGAATTTTGATTGTTTTCATTAATGTTCTCAGTTTTTCTTCTTGAAAGATACAAACTTTACTGATACAGAACCGTTTTGTTCGGAAACATACGATTGGGTTGTGATTTTTGCCTTTTTAAGAAAAAGAGAAAAATGACGTTTCAGGTCTATGACGCTCAGTAAATACACAATTTGTGAAACTATTTATGTTTCAGGCATGTGGTATACGTTGAATAAATTGGTTCATTGAGTCTATATCTCAATTTCAACAGATCATTGAAGTGAAAAATCAAAAAGAAAATGTTGACATTGGCGCTGGCGATCAGTTTCGACGGTCAATCCATGAACTTTCATCACAACCCATCGGTAATAGCTAAGAAACCACAGAGAAACTTCTGTTGTGATCCACCCATGCAATCAGACTCAGACCTTACAACAAAAGCTTGGGCTCGACCCCAATTCCAGAAGGTGCTTGAACGTTGGAACATTGGTTATACCGAAGCATTACCTTTTCGCCTGAACCACTCTTTCGCTTCTCAAGTTTTTCATTGAAACCTCCAACAGCCACACAAGGCTTGTGAGCTTCCAGCAGTCACTTATTTCCTCGAACTCGAACATTTGCTGATTCGTTGATACGACTCCAATTGTTCAAAACTGGCGAAACATGAGATTAACGCTAAGCCACAGGTACATCCAACGATTGCGCCCACAATCCGTTTTGTCAATAGCGAGACAGTATTCAGTTTCGTTCACAATATTCACATATACAACACGATCCCAAAAGTCAACGTCGAAAATCAAAAGTCCTCGGAAACAAACGAAAATTAACAGATTCCACAATCTCACAACTATAAACCGGAAAAGCAATTGAAAACTAAAGGGAACCGACGTAGATATGGAAAAAATCGCGGAGCGAAGATTTTTGCGTAATTCCAGTTTAACGCAACGCCTACTCCCCATTCTGTAGTGATCCACACAATCCGAGAAATTCGTAATTTTGCCTCTTCAATAAAATTGTAAAACTTTTGAAAAATTCGATTTTTGAATTATTGCGCCTGCGAGAGAAAACCGTACATGTTTACATCAAACGTTTCTCAATAGGCTCCGTAAAGATGGAAGCCAAATGTGTCAGAACACTTTTTTGGCATTGGGACGCAAAGTTGTTGCATATTGTGTGTTCTGGTGTCTGTTTTTGTTTTTTTTTTTTACATTTTGTTATTTAGTATTTGACTAGATTTGATTTAACTCAAATTTACCTCAATTTTGAAATGTCGAAACAGCGGAAACGAAGAAAGTCCTTAAATGCAGGTAATCCACGTCCTTTAACAATTATAATTTCTATTAATTCATAACACATTCGGCATGGCCCCGTTCATTTGTACTTTGAAAATACTCTCTGTTTACATTGATCATTTTGAAACCGGCTCTTTTATGGGATTGTTCGTTTCTTTTGACTGAAGTGTGAAAATCATTTTTTGTCTTATTTCAGGAACACCCTCAACACCCAAATCAAAATATCACGTCGATGACAACATGTTTGCCACTCCAAAGTCCCATCACATCCAAGACGATGATTCCGATTCTTCGCCCTATTCTTTGTCGTTCTCCCAACGCGCCATGGGTGTGGAAGTAACCTGGGGCGAAAAGTCACGTCCAACTCCATTCAAATCGAAAAAAATTTACGAACGACGCGACACCGAATCTCCACCAACGAAATCCTATTTCGATGTTGAACCTTTCGCAACCGAATCGCCGAAAGGATTGTACAAATTTCTGTTGGGGTGGGAGAGACGGCGCATCGACACGCAAATTGAAGATGATTTCGAAAGGATCAGCAACGAAACGGCTAGTGCAGAAACATCGAATCACACAAACGCTTCCACACACAATGACACAAATTGCCTCACCTCCAACGACCGGGTTGAAGCCCCTGCATCGAATCGAAACAATTCACTGAATTTCAAACAACTCCTCAACGATTCTGAAGACATGGATCTGATGCTATGCAGTCAAAGAATTGAGCAGGAAATCGGCAGTCGCTTGGAACCATCAAAACCAGCCTTGGAAGCCACGGCGAGTAAAGGATTTTCTGAATTTTTTTCAGATAACGACGGTAAGCTTTGCAAGCAATTTTCGCCACGAACTGACTCTAATCACATTTCCATCCACAAACAGATGACTTGTTGTTGGCTTTAGAAGATCCAGTTTTATTAGATAAGAAACACAAATCATCCTTTGCTAGACATAAGTCAATCGCCATACAACCTAACAGTTCAATCAATGAAGTCGCTCCATCAAAGCTCAACTCGAATAACAGCGCTAAAACGAAGCCAGATATTACAATTCAGCCACAAGCGCAGCAAAACCAACCATCGACTCCTAAATCAACAGCAACGGCCACCGCTTCATTGGTGCGCCACAAATCGATGCCGTCGCCGAACGGTAAGTTGAAAATTGGAATAAGTTGTCTTTTCGCGGAAACGTTCTGATGCTAACACAAAAAACATTTCGGTTTAGTGACAATTTCGGCGAAGAAATGCTCAGCTGAGGAGATTGAAATCAAACGCCAGACTGCGTTAGCTAAATTAAAATTGAGAAAACAAAGGCTAACGAGAAAGTAGACCTCCTACGAATCAAAATATGAATAAACAAACAAGAGAAACAAACCTATTTCAATTGGCATTTTTCCCTTTATCGACGGCAATCATGACGACAAAAGCGACAGCGGTACAGATGAAAAATATGAAAATATCGCATAAGAACTCGGTTCAGAACCAAGACAAAAAGGTAAGTCATTTGTGTCGATTCTAGTTGACCGATGAAAAGTAGTCGAATTTAGTGGTACTCCGACATATACAGGTCATATTCTTGAATTTCACGAGAACTTAATGGATGAAAGTCCATATAAACCTCAGAAAAGTAATTGAAAATGGAGACACCATTCATTCTAGTGTTGCCCTCCCAAATACAGTTCAAATTGATCAGCTCGTATATTAAGCTGAAGCAATTCTTATTCGTATTTCAAAAACTGACTACTGCAAGGCCTTGGGACCTTACCCAACTCAATATTTCCACAGTTCTGTGTCTGAAGCCCTAAGTACACTAAGTCTACGTGTTTCATATGTCCAACTTTGGTCTAAGGAGTCATCCATACAGGATAAATAGCCTCAATACATACGGATAATAGCGGCCGAGCCAAAACGTACCAACATCACAGCGAACTCAATTTCAAATGTTAGGTCAAAATGATTTATGGACGATTTCCTTCACATACACACATTCCATGACATTCCGTTTTAGAAACCAACGGAACCAGTCGAAATCACTTGAGAAAATCGACTCGACTTTATCCATCACAGTGGATGTTGTTTGTATTGGGGCTTTTTGAAAGAAGATATTTACACGACATTTAGCATTTTTGGTTGAGATTTGTAGATTCACTTGAATACATAGCCTATTTTAGGTAATTTCTTAAAGAATTTTCGGGAATTTTAGAGAATTTCGAGAATTTTCGGGATTTTCGGGAATTTTAGAGAATTTTCGGGAATTTCGAGAATTTCATTGCAAGTAAAATATACCATCGCTCAACAATTCGTTGATTTTAATTTCCGATTTAAGTAAACTGATAACAATTCTAGAATAAGCAACTAAAAAAGATATCGACATTGTATCGACAGGAAGTGAAAAAAATTAAAATTGAATTTTCGGACTTTGTTCCACAGTTTTCTTTGCCGGTGCTTCGTCGAAGACACCTTTAAACCACTCAGAGGCGTATTACCCTATGAGAAATTCGGTACCGTGCCCGTGGCGCTGGAAAAAATAGGCGCTGAGCTCGGTCACTGAATGGACAATTATTGTCTGAAGAGAAATTGTAATCTATCATAAAAACTATAGAGAGTTAGCGAATTAACTTTATATTGCCTAATCTCGTAAAAAATACGTACCAAATTTTTTAGGTTGATGAGTGCAAGAGTCCATGAGTTAAAAAGGGAAAATTTCAATTCGCACGTCAGGGTATTAAAATCGAACATTTACAAAAAGAAATTGTTTTGATAGGAAACATGAATGGTGAAGTCTAAAATGAAACATTTAGAACTACAGACCTTACTTTGCGTGCTGAGCTGATCTTCATTTGTTTGCGCTACCCTATTACTTTCAATAACGTAAATCATGTAGAAAAAGAAAGCTGATCACTTGAAAATAATGCCACAGCGCAGCAAGAAGTGAAAAATAAAAAGCTCGAACATTGAATTAATTGAATTAGAGGGATTCTTTTTAAAAACAGCCTACCGAAATCGGACGCATTTTCCAGTGGACTTTTTTATCTGTGTCTAGAAAGGTATTCGACCCTAGAAGCCAAAACCACTTTCAAAAAAATTCTTTGAAGTTTGTGTGGCTGGTGAAAGGTGATCAAAAACCGAAAACTTGCACTTTTCTTACAAAAATGTCTCCAGTTACACCAGCCGTACAGGGTCGTGTGGGGTGTCATTAGAAAGGTAATCACACGTACTATTGAGCCAAATAGGGACTTATTGTGTTTAAAATTCATCGAGACTGAAATATGTGCAGTTAAAGTTTTCAACCGAAGACTTACACTGTTAGTGGGTATGAGGCCAGCTACAACACCCCATACTCAGTTCCGTGGTACATCGAAGCTGCAGAGAAGGCGGACTCTCCGAACATTCACTATATTTCTAGTCATAAGTCTAGTGGATCAACTAGCACCAATCGGTGCGTATACTCTACCTGTAGGTCTTCTCAAGGCCGACAATTGTACAACATTACAACCATTTAAAATAATTATTTCTTGAGTGATTGCCGAAAAACTGTTTTCGGTACCCTCTGGCATGTCTTCACTTTTGAGCGCTTTTCACAGAAAACAAATTTTTTTAAGAAAAAGTGAAAGACACGTGTTTCCTAGAATTGAAAGACGAATCCAACGAGCTATCACTCATTAAAATCGGAGACCGCTTGTTTCCCAATCACCTGAAGATTTGGCGATATCACTCTTAAGACACCTGTTTAGCCTGCTGCTAAAACCGCATTCTTACACATTGGTACAGTCTTAGAGTAGAAGTAATTCTCCTGAGCTCGGAGAAATGTAATAGAAACAAGCTCGTTGAGTTGATGTTAATAACTGACTTTATTCAATCAAACTTTACAGTATTTATACTAAAATATAACAAAGAACTTAATGTAAATAAAGAGATGTTAATGAATCAACCCACGTAGTTGATTCATTAGTACATTACCTTTAATGGTTCATCTTAATCCTACGTAAGTCATTAACTTCTAGAATGATTGACATGCGCATCCTGCATGTGCATCAAGATGAATCATACTATAACAATTATGTCCATTCTTAATTACTATGATACACAGCAATAAAACAAATATCATACAGCACGCTGCATATTAGTTGTATATCACTGCTATATACTTGCGCATCAATAGCATATTGCATATTATTTGCATAGCATTGTGATACATGCGCACTATACCTGCGCATCATTGAGTGCACTATATAATCGAGTATTCCGTTGCTGCGTATACGATTTCATATGTCCGTAATATGCCAATGCTTGCATAGACTTATTCAATGCAAGCACTAACATACTCCCAGCCGTAGAACTCCTTAGTTCTACTTAATCTTTGCATATACATTATAGTATACAACCTGTCACACAATGTTTATGCAGTATAATACAATAATTAGTCTTCATATGCATTGTTTGACGATACATACTATACTATTACACATAATCGCTCGCATGCCCGCGACATTGGTAATGGATCTATATGATGATCATATAGAAGCATTAACATACTCCCGGATATTGAACTATTAAGTTCAATACTAAAAATGTTTAAATTCAAGTTACAATCAATCAATCAAATTCATACAATTAAACATAATAATTTCAAAACTGATCTTCTCTTTTGCATCCTAAATGATTCAATGTGAAACGCTTTCTAAATTTCGAAGTAAGTTTAATAGTTTAGTTTAATTATTTAAAATAAATATGTCACATTATCAAATTAGATCTCAAAGGACCTTTTAATGCCAAATCAATTAAGTCACTTTGAATCGTTTAGTTCGCTTTATACTAAATTATTTTTTACAAAATCATATTCCCAAATATCATTACAATAATCTTCAATAATGTCTAAACTACATTATCATTATGTAAATGATTCAATATTCATCAACGTAATATTCTTTGAGCACTCACAATTCTTATTAACAGGTTTATAAATGTAGATAATAATTAAACATTCAGTGATCTTTGACATTAAATCAATTATTCTTTGCAATTATTCAAATTATTAATCTAACTGATCACTTTAATTTTTTAAAGTCCAGTAGCTTATTTTCCCAAGAAATAGATTATTGTGTAATTTTTTGTTCTTTGCTATGGCTAATTTCACAATGTTTTTTGCTGTATATAATTTCTAATAATTCCATAAATTTTACAATTATATAAACATGGCTTTTACTTACTAAAAGTTCAATAATTCCGTTTGTAATTTCATATACGTTTTATATTTAAATGAAAACAAATTACTTTATCTAATAATTTATTTATTCCATTCATTCGGTCACATAAAATTATCCGAACAAACGTTTCACTGGATCTGAACAAGCAAAACAACATCTACAAGTTGAACTCTTGTGATACCAGCAACACATCCCATAAAATATCTAATAATATATTTTATCTTTAATCTTTGGCGTCAAATTCTTTTTCTTTTTAACATTTCAATAATGCAAATAAAATACTTTTAATTCTACTTTTGTCTGTATGTAATATTCTAATTCCTGTACGTTATGAAATATTTTAACATTTTATTTTTCAATCAATATTTTGAATATGATCCCTTATGGTCATTCATTTGTTACATAGAAACTTCAAAACCGTTCTCTATTGTCACTACGTTTTCACCTCCTAGTTTAGGATTTAATAATTGTCAACAAACTCTATTCTGCGTTATTTCATTTAATTTATTTAATTATTTCAAAAGTGCTATAGGTATATGCTCTGTCTTTAAACTTGCTATAGGCAAGGTATACTCCCGGACAAAATTATATATTCAAGATTTAATTTTTCAACTGTTTTATGTTTTACGCAGAATTAAGAACCAATTGTTTTTTTTTTTTAGTCATGATTTTCTAGTATTTTTTATCATCTTTATTTTAAGAACCAATTGTCCTTTTTAATATCAAAATTATTTAGGCTACCCTGGCTTTTCGTTATGTTTATATTCTTTTTTTTTTTTACAATGTTACTATAATATTACTGTGCGGACAACTTATCTGAATACAAATTTTTAATTCAAATAACTGGTTGAACCGCTTATTGCACAAACAGATTCAAGAATTGACTATCTTATTTATATTTTCTTTTTAACTTGATTTTAATTCACATACCTTCTACATTTGCTGAAGTAATACCAATGACGGGTGCTATATTATCATCTAATTACTAACAGAAGGTATTATTACATTTGAAAGATTTCCATCAAAATTCTGAATCTAACAAACGCCTGATAATAATTCCTGCTGAAATTTTGCCTAAAATTTGAATTTCAAGTGAACGATTTAATAACCAAGTAAACGGAAAACTACATTCCAACGCTTCCTTGTATTAAAATGACGCTGCGTTAAAAAGTATTATGCACTTTCCATTTTGAATTTCGACTGCACTTACGGCGTTAATACTTTTATACTTTCCCCACCTGATCCAACACTGTATTTCAAACACAATACCGATTATCATTATCTCAATATCGATTTCATTTCACTATTTACTTTAAACTTAATCCGAAACCATCATCCGAAAAACAGAAAACATAAAATTAAACATAACTTTTAAAAATTTATTTGATCCCTTTATCAAAAAATGATTATTGAACCCTCTATTTGAATAGCACAAAATATTATTAAAGATCATGTATCATTACTCTAGTTTATGATTCAAAACCTTCTTTTTCAACAAAAGAAATATTTTTTCAATCTCAAATAAATTATCCGATTTCATAAAAACGAACATAATACTCAATGAATTTTAAAAATCAAAATCAATAACTCGACATTATACTCATGTGGAATCAGTTGAGGTCCCTTCAATTTCGCAACTCACGTCACTAAAATACTTGACAATAATCATTCAAATTAGAATATGTTTCACAAAAAAAATTAAAATATGTCTTTTGACGACCATTATTCTAACGAATTAATAACACAATTGATTAATTAGTCAATTCTGAACCTCGTCTGCAATATTTGTTTATTTTCACGAAAGAAAGCTCCACAAACAACAAATACCTTTCACTTATGGTTGATCGATAACTGTAAGTGTCTCCCGGACATTAAAACTTTACAAATTTCTAAGTTTTAATCAATTCTTTTAAAATATGTGTGATCATTGAATATGAACATACAATTGCCGAATTTTTGTTTTCTATTAAATTCATTTGCCTCATCAATCGTAAGTCTCAGCGTTTTGATTAATTATTAAAATATTTTAAATAACAAAACAACTTACAAATTTCCGCACCATTGTGCGGTTTACCGTTTTTCAAATGATGTATTTGGTATGATGACGATTCTGTTGGATGAACGTTCCAAACTCCTGCTTAGGGTGAACCTTCGTTACCGCGCCACAATTTTGATCTCCAACTCAAACTGGCGCCACTCTATGTACGGTCCCATTACCTCATTTCATTTATTTTCTTTGCTGAATTCATTATTTTACTTTTGTTTTTCGATTATATTATTCACTTTCTGATGAAATTTTCACTCATTACGATGCACTGATGATGCTTTACGTGTGTTTTTAGTAAGGCAATCTTAATTGCTACTTATCAACAATAGTTTTACTTTTCTATTTATTCCATCACAGATTATTAATATTTCTGAATTCTTTCAATATCTCACTGGTCTCGTCTCACACATCACATATGCGTAATAACTTTATCAATTATAATTGTTACCAATCTTGTTCCGAAGACCCTCTTTTTTATATTGATTCAATGCGTCCTTGTACTTGATTCCTCATGAATCCAGTATTATATTTATTGCAAGTAACATTCTCATTTTCATCGAATCTCTCGAATTCAATGCAACTCATAGTGCAGATTAAGGATAAGTAATTTGCGTCCAAATTACTTATTTCCCGTTCAACAATTTGCGTCCAAACTGCTGCTCGGTTTCAATCTGCTGAGAAGCATGTTATCACTCAAAAGGCTCGGTTCCCATGACACTGTTACTACAACAAATTTTCTATCACTTTTTGATATAATTTAGTGCCCAAATGCACTTTCACAAATTGTTTTATTAATTGACTGCTCCCTCCTTTTTTATGGATTTCATTGCAAGATCAATTTCTACTTAAGTCATTTTGTTTATTAAATTGCACTTTTCACATTTTCTAAGTTCCGTGAAGATCAAAAATCTCCTTTCGCAACTCTCAATGTTATTGAATTTATTTTTTCACTAAGCTGTCAGCTCCACTCCCTTTAGGTTTCAATGCACAAACAACTTTTAAATTCATTAAGCTGTCAGCTCCACCCCCTTTAGGTTTCAATGCACAAACAACTTTGAGTTTTCATTTTTATTTTTATGTGTTAAGTAGTCAGCTCCACTTCCTTTAGGTTTCATTGCACAAATAGTTTAAGTTTTTATTTTTATGTATTAAGCCGTCAGCTCCACCTCGTTTAGGTTTCAATGCACAAACAACTTTAAATTTTAAGTTTATTTTTATACTTATATAAGTTTGCACTATTGTCCATTATGACTACCGATCCTCATTTGCTGTTTCGGTATCGCCTGGATCTCTGCCATTTTTAACCATTAATGGCCTTATGTTTTGTTTAGTTTGAAAAACTTGCGCACTACGTAGGTTTATCATTATTTGAAGAACTGCGAATCCACATTCGATACGCTCCAATGCATCGCCAGTCTTTCTTTTAGTAGTCACCTATCGGACTACTTCAGTTTATGTATTTTCTGGTTATCAAACACGTTGTCTGCTCCACTTTTCACAACTGAGTGTCCAGCTCAACGTTTAATCCTTTGTACAGCTGCAACTTCCACCTTCCACGGCTTCCATTCACGAACAGCTCTTCCTTTGGACTGCGTTTTAACCATTTTTCTCTTTGAGATATCGTGTCTGCTATCCAAAAATCTCACCAATTTCTTTGCTATGATACTTTTGGGTGGATATCCTACACACTTTTTTGGTTGCTTTGCCAATCAATTGCCTTCCAAAATCACGGTTATTTTCAGGCTCATACTTCGGAAATTCCCGATCTGCAGTCGTAGAATTTCTATAGAGTTGCTTGTGTTCTGCCAACTCTGCAGTTTTTTAATATTAATACTCAATTAGTATTTGGGATATCCGCGCATAAAGTCGCCTAATGGACTTATTTTTGTGTTACACTTAACACCATTTGGCCTATTATATAGCCTGGAACAATTCCTTCTGAACTGTTTTAATGAAAGTCGCCTAATGGACTTCTTTTTGTGTTACACTTAACACCATTTGGCCTATTATATAGCCTGGAACAATTCCTTCTGAATTGTTTTAATGAAAGTCGCCTAATGGACTTTTGTATCCACTGCACTTTTTTTGTTTTTTGTTAATGAAGTCCAGATTTGGATTTTGCTGTTTTCAGTTACTTTGTGTAACTGCCTTAAAGCTGCGATTTTTAATTTTACCAAGTCCAAATACTTGGATTTTGCTCCTTTCGGTTACTCTGTGTAACTGCCTTAGAGTTGTGACTTTTTTAATGAAGTCTGGATTGAATTTTGCTCCCTTCGGTTACCCTGTGTAACTGCCTTAGAGCTGCTATTTTTGTATTTAACCAAGTCCAAATACTTGGATGTTGCTCTTTTCGGTTGCCCTTTGCAACTGCCTTAGAGCTGTGACTTTCCGCTGCCAACCAATTCCGAATATTTTCCTCTGCTCCTCTCACTGGTTCCTTATAACTGCCTTAGAGGTGAGGTTTTAAGGTTGCCAACCAAGTCCAAACGCTTAAAGAATTCCTTCAGGGCTGCTTCACTTAATGTCCATAATGCACGACCAATGTTTTGACAAGTTAACACGACATTCACTACACTACTACTGCCCTAAGACCGTTGTTCAATGATGATATCTTTTACAAAAAGACATCACGTCGGGGTCACCATTATGTTTAGCCTGCTGCTAAAACCGCATTCTTACACATTGGTACAGTCTTAGAGTAGAAGTAATTCTCCTGAGCTCGGAGAAATGTAATAGAAACAAGCTCGTTGAGTTGATGTTAATAACTGACTTTATTCAATCAAACTTTACAGTATTTATACTAAAATATAACAAAGAACTTAATGTAAATAAAGAGATGTTAATGAATCAACCCACGTAGTTGATTCATTAGTACATTACCTTTAATGGTTCATCTTAATCCTACGTAAGTCATTAACTTCTAGAATGATTGACATGCGCATCCTGCATGTGCATCAAGATGAATCATACTATAACAATTATGTCCATTCTTAATTACTATGATACACAGCAATAAAACAAATATCATACAGCACGCTGCATATTAGTTGTATATCACTGCTATATACTTGCGCATCAATAGCATATTGCATATTATTTGCATAGCATTGTGATACATGCGCACTATACCTGCGCATCATTGAGTGCACTATATAATCGAGTATTCCGTTGCTGCGTATACGATTTCATATGTCCGTAATATGCCAATGCTTGCATAGACTTATTCAATGCAAGCACTAACATATGGTGTTTCCGCCAGGGAACGAACCTGGGACCTTCTGCGTGTAAAGCAGATGTGATAACCTGCTGCTAAAACCGCATTCTTACACATTGGTACAGTCTTAGAGTAGAAGTAATTCTCCTGAGCTCGGAGAAATGTAATAGAAACAAGCTCGTTGAGTTGATGTTAATAACTGACTTTATTCAATCAAACTTTAGACTTATTCAATGCAAGCACTAACATACTCCCAGCCGTAGAACTCCTTAGTTCTACTTAATCTTTGCATATACATTATAGTATACAACCTGTCACACAATGTTTATGCAGTATAATACAATAATTAGTCTTCATATGCATTGTTTGACGATACATACTATACTATTACACATAATCGCTCGCATGCCCGCGACATTGGTAATGGATCTATATGATGATCATATAGAAGCATTAACAACACCTCTGAGTTGATCACGAAGGCGGTGACACCAATATCGGAAAATCGAAAAATCTTAAAAATAGCTCTTTGTCCCTTGAAATATGTAAAGCCACACTTTGAAGAACAATAAAATCGAAACGGAGCGAGTTTCTAGTGTTTTGTACAATTTTTAAGAATTTCGGGAATTTTCAAGAATTTTCGAGAATTTTAGAGAATTTTCGGGAATTTCTATAATATTCGGGAATTTTCGAGAATTTCAAGAATTTTTGGAATTTTCGGGAATTTAATTCCTAAAATAGGCTATGCTTGAATATGACGAACGAAGTTCGGAACATGGATTAATCTAGTGTGGATTACAGCAACATTTTCGTTGTACAAATTCAATTATATAATGCGACTCGTGCGTGACTGTAATTACTGGTCGCGTGACTGTAATCACTGAACTATCCCTGGTAGTCACTCTAATCATTTTTTATCTAATCGTGTAATTTATTTATTAAGGTCTTCCTTACTCTAGGGGCGAGTAAATAAAAAAGTGCAGCCTAATTGATGGCAAAGATTGTAACTTTGGTTACAGAAGCGAAAGACCAGGAAGCATCTCCGAAGTTATTTTCCAATTTCCAAACACGTTTTCAATTTCTGCTACAATTTAAAGCGTTCGCTAATTCAATCTGAATTTAAATTCCCAGCTATTTCTGCTAATATCATCGCTATATGATAAATAATAAATTATTTTAGACGATTTATATTATTCTATCGTTCCACGATTCCACTTGGCGTATCCAATGTTCATTCTAAATTGTTTTAATTAAAAAGCAATCGCATGAAACATATAATCTCTCGACAGATATTCAGAAACTTTCATTAAAATAAAAACCGAATAACTACGAAGTACCCGTACGTTATGTCATTACAAATTTAGTATTCGCATTTAATACTAAAGTCGAGAACCGGCTGGGTCAGATGCTATGTGTACAAAGATTTATGATGGTAACCGAAAAAAACTTTAGGGATTGTAGCATTTAGGTCATCTTGTGGTATCAAACACTCGGAAAGTCGTTACTCTCAAACAGCAATAAATTGTGACTTAAATTTCTCACAATTTTGTATACGCTGGCAGAGTGTCAGATGCATTTTCTAATTTGATAACTTATTGACATTCGATGCATATAATCTTCAATTGAAAGCGCATTCACATTTCTAAAATAAAAAATCCGACGGTGTAGATATAAGACGCAGTATTTGTACGGGTCTGTGCCGATAAGCTATATTAGAGATACAAACCGACAAAGGTTCATTTGAAATCACAAACTTTTACAGTTATGTATGAAACGCTGTGTAGGCGTTGAATGGGAGAAAAGCACCCCACTAGAAATTATTTCACCTCAATACTCGGTCTATAAACACGTTCCATATGCAATATTGATTGAACGGCAACAAAAATTAAATTAGCTGCAGTTGTACCAATTTGAACGCTAAATCTTATCGTGTTGAACAGGCGGATTAAAATGTGAACGACCAAATTGAACATATTTAAATTTGGTTGACTGTTTCAATCTTTATTAAATTATCTTAGATTAGAGTTCAATTTCAATTGTCCAATTAATTCTGAAGTTTTAGTTGAAATCGTATTCTATTTAAGTATTAATTCTACGAAATCACTGATCAGGACAGGTCAACTTTCATGTGTTCGAAAATCAATTAAATCTCTGTGGTGAATGTAGTCTGTTACGTATAAATCTGTTACTTTAAATACTATGATTCTGAAACTGATGTTGAAAAAACATCAAAACATAAGATCGAAAGGCAACTAACAATATTGTCATTACGTCCACAGCATCTCGAGTTTTGAAAATTAGATTAGATTTATTGTCGTAAATATTCACTCAATTTAGCAGCACATCCACAGGAATAATCGCAGTTCCTAACAGTTGGGTTTGGGATACGGATGTGAAATTAGTAACTTATAGGAGATGTGAAATGGACTAGGCCTGTTCATTTTAGAGAAATAGTCTCAAATTCATCCGGCATGGTGTCTATCTGGTCCGGAAGGCTAAAATATTGGACCCGTATTTTTTTTTAGAATTTAAAAAAATAGTTTAGATCTGGGGAGCGAAGCATTTGTTCAAATGTACGAAAGCGTTGGTTAGAAGAGAGGAGAATGATGGTGTATATCTTTTTTACTCTTCTAACCAGCGCATTCGCACATTTGAACAAATGCTTCGCTCCCCAGATCTAAACTATTTTTTAAAATTCTAAAAAAATACGGGTCCAATATTTTAGCCTTCCGGACCAGATAGACACCATGCCAGATGAATTTGAGAGTATTTCTCAAAAATGAACAGGCCTAATGGACATGAGCGTTAAAACTCATTTCCCAGGTGCTTGAGTAATATATCGGCAAGCCTCGACTTCTTCGTGACAAGTGTGTACTCTATTTTATCACATACGCGCGGTGCTCGGATGTCAAAGTTACTTAACTAGAAGTTTAATTCAAAAATTACACTTCAGTTCTACGTTGTTGTCTCGTTTTCGCTTGAAGTGTAATTTTTGAATTAAACTTCTAGTTAAGTAATTTTGACATCCGAACACCGCGCTTATGTGATAATAAATATTATGCACGTATGACAAAGCGGTCGAGGCTTGCGAATGACACTTTGACAATTTACAGAAGTATAATGTTTGTTTATATATCCTAGGTGAATAATTTTTTCGGGAAATCACACCGCGTATGCGATAATAGTACATTACTGCTATAAGGCTGTAGCTGTATATAAGAGACGTGTACGTATACGAGCGCTTGCGCAAGTATTAGTACGAGTCTCTTATATACAGCCTTATATCAGTGAGGTATTTTATCGCAGTAGGCAAATATCTCTTTTTCTAGTGATTCCTTGCAAAACCTTTAGCATTGTAGGGTAAATTTGTTTACTCTTATGTACGTCGTGTATATATAGCGCACAATACACACACACCGTATGCGATAAAATCCATTTCAAAACTCGGGATAAAAGTGAACAGTCACGTTTTCGTGTGTTTATTAAACCTTGATTTCCCCTCGGATCAACAAAACTCACACGAAAACTGAACTTTCCAACTTTTTAACCCTTGATATGTACGACTATTTCAAATTTGTTTAACAGCCCAAGGGTTATAAAGTATTTCTTTCTTTGTACTACAAAATTCGTGTGTAAAGTGCACAAAATTGGTGTCGGAATTTATTTGGAAAAGACGGTTTTTTCTTGATTATTGTCCCCGGTTTACGACTTTACACATAAACTACGTTCTTTACTGTCTGACTCCGCTTTCAAATATGAAAACCAGCACAGACGAATATACTACCCGCCTGAAGTAGTTGCAAAAGAAGTTGCAAAATTTGTTAAAGGAAAATGTTTTTTGCGAATACTTTTGCAACTACTTCAGAATGCAAGGAGTCGCCTGAAGTAGTCGCAAAAATAGTTGCAAAATTCGTAAAAGGAAAGTATTTTTTGCAACAACTTTCGCAACTACTTCAAAAGGCTGAATATACTAGTGCATTACTCTTATCAATGGGACAAATGATGGAAATGGTACTTCTTGTTTGAAGTCAACCGATCCGTGACGATGCCGAATAAAAGTTTCGCCATCAACGGTACATATCGTTCTTTAGCAAAAGAATTATACGAAGAAATCCAGACGACGACGTGAGAATATTTTTTTTATGTCTCTGTGTGGTAAGACTAATATTATGCATCAGCTCGTAGAGGAAGTTTGGGTTTATCTTTGAATCGACACATAAAAAATGATATGCACCTATCTCCAAATGTTTATTTTGACGAATTGGATTATGATCCGCGCCTTCGGCTTGGGATCACAATCACTAACTCGTCAAAATAATCACTTGGACACAGGTGCATAATAATTAATAAAGTGTCGATGACACAGGCACTGTAGACCTGAATCTACCGTCGAATTTTCAACAGTTTGTCGTCGACAACACTTTTCTCTGCGATTGATAATCATAATAGCACATTTGAGTAAAGATCCCTTCCCACTCGGCTATTGAGAAAACACATCAACATTTCAAGTGTAGGTCCTGCACAGTTAACTAACTTTCAACACCTGGATCTTAACAAAAACAGTACCCACAATCCTAGCGTCGCGCATTGTTTATATCCATATAGACAGCATAACTCATTTAAAACTAACATTTTTATCGCAATCCTTCATGACACAAGTTGACTTCCAACTCAATCCTTTATTTGCATGTAAATAATTGCGTCATTTGTGGTCGACTCATTTATAAAATAAAAATCAGAATCGATTGCAAGCACGAATCAATGCATTGAACATCTAGCTGCGTATTATTCGAAAGATGTTTATTCCTCCTTACGATTCACAATTTTACGTTTTTTTTCCTTTCTGTCTGAAAAAAGAAAGAAAGAAAGAAAATGAATCGAAGAAGACATTAAGCTTTCAGATAACATAATTTCCTCTGTACACACAGCTCTATCGTACTTTAAATCGTCCATAATGAAGAATTTGAATCGCAAGTAGATTCTCTGTTGGAGAGCTAAAGAAAACAGCATAAAACTTTATATTACTAAATTCATCGCGTTACAACTACGCATACACACTCGAGTCCATATAATTTTACGTGTGTAAGATACGTTTACCCAATGACGTCATTGATACTTTTTTGTCGGTGGTGGAAAAAAAGCTCGAAAATAAAGACAGTAGGACAGAGTTCAAAATTATAAATAAGGGCTCGGATGTGTGATCGTCTTACATGTCTTCCATGCTAGCGTATCTCAATGTAATGATTAAATCTGTTTCTTTTTTTGATTGACGTATCGTCAGATGTTTGTTACAAAATCTCTTACTTCGTTTGTTTAAATGTAGATTTTCCTGTACAAGAACACGTTATGCTGTGGTTAACGCTAATTTATAACGACGATAACAACCGTTTCTAAACGATTATATGGAATTTGGGATTTTTCGACTTGATGAATAAGTGTATGAATGGACAATTCAAATATGCTCAATCACCCGATGCGATAACTATCCGGCAAAATAATGCATACAAATACTGGCCCAGCGAATACCATCTCACACTGATGCTGCACACAATCAAAGCTTTTTGTTTGTTATGCACAAACACACTCGCAAATATTAATGGAAGTAAAGGGGGTGAATGCGGGTGCACAACAATTTTCTCGTATGAATCCGCGCACTACATTCACGAATTTTACTTTATTTATTACATAGTTATACAATCGTTCCCTATGCATAGACATTTCGATCGAAGACCGAAAAAAGAAAAACATCATTCACCATTCAACTGTCGGTGTGCTTCGACGACATTTTTATTTTCACGGTTTTCCACATAGACAAAAAAAAGAGCAAAAGAAGTTAGTATTAACAGATTAGTGTGTATAATCGATCAAAAGCACAAGTGAAATTGAACACGAAACGCCAACAACATGAACTTGAGATTTTGTTCGCATTGAAACAAATTTTTTTTAAAAAAAGAAACTTTTTTAATTTTATAGTAAAGCAAATATTGTTTTAAAATTTATTTTCATCGGTTCGACAAGAACGTATCCGAATAATTTCCTAATTTTGTTAGAAAAGTGCGATTTTGATTAATAAAAAAAAAAATATTTTTGATTGATAAAGTGTTCGCGAGATATATATCGATAAACCACGGATAGATTGAAAAGACTCCAACAATTTATAAAAACAGAAAACAACGTGCATATTCATTAAAATTCATCGATCTGTGCAATGCAATTGTTATGGTTGTGCCTATTCGGGCTGATTTGTGGGACTGATACTGTATTTTCATCACCGAGAAGTGATATATTTACCAGTTCATTTCTTGTACGATTTCGGCGTAACGTTGATAACGACGAGGCACATCAACTAGCCACACGGAATGGATTCGAAAATCTAGGACCTGTAAGTGGTTTTTTTTTCGTTTCTTTTCTTTGTCAATGCAATACATTTCGTTTGAGCCAAAATCATTTTCACACGGCTTATGTGTAAACATTTTCAAAACCATATTGTCTCAAGATTTTACTTTTTTTTTCGCTTTCCTCTTCGATTTATTTTACTGGTAGAGCTACGATCCGCATAATCTCCTGTATTTTCGGTAGAATGTAACGTATAAGAGCTGATTGTTGAAACAAAAAATCTAACTACGTTTACGTTTACTGTTCGAATTTTCGAAGTTCCTTTTTTTCTATACTTGGGAATTTTTATTCCACTACATTCGGACAACTGTTTATTATACGTTTATTATACATTTTATTTATACCGTTTATAATCCTGTATGCCATTCACAATTCGCGCACATATATATAGGAGAAGTGTGTATATAATTATATTTCTCTATAGAGGTGGTAAATGTTGCTGACGTTTTATATTCTAATGTATGGTGTTTCTTTTTCCAACATACGTACGTACATATATGTGAATATAATTGCGTAGGTTTCGATATCGAAGAGTTGGTATAAACTCCAACCGAAAAAAAAGTAAAATAAAGAGAGAAACGTGAAATGATTTATATTGATGTGAGTCGATTTGGGGAACAAAAGCTTTTTAATATTTTATTGCCAACTGTCAATCAGGTAAATAATTACAACTACACTTGTTTACTGATAAAACTGCCACGCGATTAGACTGCCATTTAAGCATAAACATTGTAATATACATAGACCGTAATATCGCACTCCACATACTGATGGTTTCGAATCTTAAATTAAGTAATCCCCAGACAAGACATAAATATGATCCGATGATTTATTGACGAAATGTTCCAATATTTTTTTTTTCGCTATGAAATGAATAAATGGAGAGATATGTTTCTTCTTTCGCATTCGACACTTTGCTAATGCGACATAAGAATAATCCTTTGGAAATGTAAGATGAACAATCATTAAATGAGTCTTTTATATATGTTTCCAAACGAGTGAGAGATAAAAAAAGTGCCGCAGATAAATGTGTATTCCGAATGGTACTTTTTTCTGTATTTAAATTAATAGGAAAGTCCCTTGACGTATTATAAGCAATAATTTTCATGTTTTATTCCATATGATGCGTTAATTAGAGCTTATTTACTTGAATCGAATTATTGTTTGGGAACCACCGCGTGTTTAGTTTCAATTTAATTATAGGTTGAATAGTAGGATGGTTTTAATCTCACGTCACATTTCCAAATTAAGTCCAATCAAATAATTTTTTATTTACTTTATACGTAGTTCGTGTGCGCAATCAGTAATTGTTTTCTATTAGTATTTTGTAATGTCACAAGCAGATAATGTCCAGTCACCGTACGTGTCTAGACGCCACAACAGATTCTACCTCCAACTTCATTAAAATGAGAATTTTGAACTGCGAAAACTTAGTACTCAGTAGAAAGGGTGATGTAAAGGATTTTGTCTATTTTCGAAAACAATTTCAACCCAATGGGAACTACGGGTTCAGTATCCACAAAGATTCATTTTAAGAAACAACGGGATCTCAGTATCCCATTCATAATTAAGGGATTCGTTATTCGACGAACACTCGTGTCAATTACACTCGTGCAACTAAATATTTCTGTAATCAATCTTCATATCTTAATCAAATTTTATTCAGACGTTCGACAATGCTCCCGATTTTACAATAAAAAATTTGATCAAACTTTACCGGTACCGGAACGTCGGCGGAAAAAATATTGATTTTTTTTTTTTTGAAAGTTCAATGAAAGCTTCGATCATGTAATTAAAAATGCAACCTCTTGCACGTTTTGTATTTGTTAACAAAAGCTGCTGTCTTAAAAATCTTATAAATTTCCAAAATTTTTAAAGATATCCCAACGAGGTTTTACGCTCCTCCGTATTCATATAGCATTTCGAACTACATCGAGGGTGAAAAATCACACGTTGTAAAAATTTCTTGTTGTATTTCGGCGAACTCTGATTTATGGAGACTAATATTTCTACGTAAATTGGCAATATCGTATTATCTAATCTAATCGATGTGCGTACTTTTTCATCAATATTCAAAAAAAAAGTGGATCCAATAGTCCAACGATTTAAGAAGGGAATGAAAAAGATAAAAAAGAATGTCTAAAAATTGCATAGATATCCAAGCAAAAATGTCTAATAATTTATTTAGAATATTGTGTCAAGAGCTAAAATAGTATTTTGCATAACAAGGGGCGAAAGTAAAAAAAATCAAACGTGTGAAGTTTGCAGCCCACGCCCAGGCAAGGGCGGCAATCACACGATTTGAATTTTTTTACTTTTGCCCCGAGTGATGCATACTATTTTTTATGCCAAATACTGCGGAAGATTTGTATTTTCGGTCCGAAACAAAACATAATTTTAATTAAACTGTTGAGTTATCAACAAAATTTGCTGTAGAAACACCAAAATGCCGAAAAGCGCGGGGGTCCAGGGGGCGGCAGCCCCCTGGTATAAAAATAAAAACAATTTAACAAATGAAATTACTGTAAACATACATTCACTTGCTCACAAAACATTTGGCTATCGTCAACACAACACTACACTCAATGCGTACTTTCAATCAAGTGAACATGTGTTTTCGAGACATATGAGGACCGAAAGTAAAATGATGACAGTGACATTTACTTTCGGCCCGCAAATACGCAAGCCCACGGGGCGAAAGTAAAATGATGACAGTGACATTTACTTTCGGCCCAAGGCCTGAATTTTTTTACTTTCGGTCACCATTTGAGGACCGAAAATACAAACTTTCGCAGTATTTGGCATAAATAGTTATTTGAGTATCTGTTTTGGACGATTGTTTTTAGGCAATTTCGCTCGTTGTAGCCCGAACGAAGTGAACGAAGTGTCCAAAACAGATACTCAAAAAAATTTTCATGTAACGGGTCGAAAACCAGAGAAAAATCTCAAAACTCCCTCATTTTCGGCCCCGACACATGAAAAAGTAATTTACGTTGAGCTACCCATCCACTTTCGTGCATTAGCGGGCTTTTAGTTGAACTGATGTATTAAAATTTCCGAATTTCATGACAAACTGGAAAATACTTTTCTTATCACTCACTATACTTACAGCACTCGCAAAAGCATTATAATATGCGGCCGGTAAAATTTTGCTCATTAGAAAGATGTGGGCATAAAATTGTGAAAAAAATCGCCAATTTTTGAGAAATGATTTCGAGGGGAGACGCATTTCATCATTTCAACCCGTAAAATTTATTCCTTTCGGTCCAAGTGGACCACTTGAAGTGGTTTGTCACCCCTCCACTTTTGAGTAGATTTTTTATGTTCTGTTCCATCAATGGTGATAGTGGTGATGATAGTGGTCAAGATGATGATGATGTATTTTTTAGTAGCTTGCTTCTTGGTGTTTATACCGAAAATGTCCCCAATATCTCAGCCATATCTTGGAATTCTGTCAGAGGCAGTGAAATTTCAGCATGAGTTCGCTGCAGCTGTTTTACAATAATGTGGATCAGATGAAACACATACATGCTGAAATTTCACTGCCTCTGACTGTATCATTGCTTATTATTATTGTTTAACAACAATTTTCAATAATTGAGTATTATGTCTCGGCCAAGGTGCAGGAGCATCTTATCTATTATGTACACTTTGTAATCTACTATTACAGTCACTGTTTGCAGTGATGGTAAAGTACTTGGTGTAAATATCCACGGCAACAATTTTTCATCTATTGATATATCAGTCATCAGTAGGCCGAATTAATTTTTTTGTTCTGTTAAGATTTTAATAGGCAAATTTGATTTTCATCATTTATTTGCGTGATATACACGAAAATAAAAATATGTTTAATTCGAAGTGAACGATTGGTTTGCCATAATTTTTGCATAAATAATCAACAACATACTAGGACAGATCAGTTAACGATTATATTCGTTAATTTGTAGACGATCAGAATCGTTTTAGCCATCGTTAAAACTCTGATTTATTGCTTGTGTTTTCAACTACCGAACGCAAATGTGTTAAAATGTGTTACGTTCTTGGTCAAGTGAGTCAAATGCACTTGTTTGAATGTGTGCGCTCGTGTATACCCTCGTTGTGAATGGTTATTTCACTCATTCCAGCTTCGCCTCCACTCGTTCCACAAACACATTCACACTCGAGTATAAACTCTTGCACACATTCAAACTCGAGCTATCATGACTCACTTACTTACTCACTTACTCACTTACTCTTGGAGCTCGTTCAGAAACGATTTTTTCTTCGCTGAGTTTCGTTCAGTTAACGATGACAGGTGTAACTGTGAGGTTAGATTTCTCACGATGTATTTTGGTCGTGAAATGTTACCCGTGTTACCCAAATGTCATGAAACTTCGGTGAAGTGAATTTACAATGGATATGTTGTGGTCTGCGGATATAAATCATTTCGATTTATGTGGACCATTTGATGAATCGATATGCCAGCGTTGACAGTTCAAGAACAGAGATTTTCCGGTGTCAAATCGATCTGACACCGACCTAACATAACATTTTCATAGAATGGATTTACATATAAACGGATGTTGTGCTAAAAGTAATCCTGTACGAGCTGGGGGCTGCAAGTAACCACAGTGCAGACAGTATTTGCTATATTGCTGTCGAGTACATCAGAGCGCTGATATTAATCACGAAGTGGCATTCATCCAAGTGCAAAATGCCAAAAACGTCCATCAAATGGCAGCATGGTTTTTGCGTACAGAACCACCAAGTTTCATGTTGCCGGCAAATGTGTTCGAAACGGAAGGGGAGCGTATTTGGGAAATCTTGGATACGCGCAATTATATACGAACAAGATATCTTCTCGTCGACTATTTGGATCATACACTGGAAATGTTGCTCGGCTTTTTTCAGACGGGGAATAAGTACATTTGGCCCGGTCTCATCGATCCGAAAGATTATCCTTCCTCTTCATTTTGTATGTAAGTTCCGTTCCCCTCCACTTTCGGTCTAGTAAGTTGGTCCGTTAAGGTAAGTTAAGGACGCAAGTGAGTATCACTGTAAAGTTGTGGTCCTCACATTCATAATAAATAATAATTTAGTCAAATAATTGCATTAGTGAGGTGGAGGTCACAGCCCTCGTCAAAGTTCACCTACGTTCCATCGATTCTGAGAAATTTTTCGGAAGTCATTCGGCCGTTTATCATACAATTTTTTGAAATTAATATTTTCCCCGAGAGTACTCGACCGCGTGTGGAAATTCACGCTACCTGCGGTATCCTGGATACCGGGAAGTTTTCAGAAAAATTCTTTCGAAAAAATCGCGAAAAATATGTGGCGAAAAATCGAATTTACGATTTTAGATACCGGGAAATTTGACTCTGATACCGGGAAGAAAGCAAAATTTCCACACGCGTACTCGACCTCAGCTTTCCAACGAACCCATACACACTCGTATCCTCGCCACCTTACGGAAAAGAAATCCGGACTACGAAACCCCATTTTTCGACTTTTTCGGAATATCAAAAAAATCTTAGACTTGTTTTGGGGCCTAGGCACCAAGGCCTAACCAGGCATATATAAAGAAGTCCCTGAAAAAATAGCGCCGATTTCGGTCAGTCGAAATTCAAAAGAATCCCTCTGTGGGAATGTAAACATAAACAGAAAATTTACTCGTAACTTTCACTAACGTATCTGAACGGCAAACGTCAGACAACTGTTAGTGTAACATTAAACGAATCGTCAAATCTTCACTGAGTGAAGAAAAAATCGTTCCTGAACGAGCTCCAAGTACGTAACATACTATTGAGTACCTACTGAGTACTGCCAAATATTTTTGTTATATTAAAATTACAACCTTAGTCCCAAATTTTTGTGATCTCAATATTTGTAGTAGTCTCAATATTGTTTTCAAATTTTTAAAACAACCCATCTGCACTGAGGTAAAGCTTAGTTCAGAGGACATTTTTTCCTTATTTTCAAATTTTTAAAACAACCCATCTGCACTGAGGTAAAGCTTAGTTCAGACGAGTTCAGAGGACATTTTTCTTTATCGTTTTTTCATACATTTCAAACGATTTCATACGACTTTGGTTATTAGGGTATTTTCTGGCGTAAGACCCTGACTTACAGTCAAAGGAATAAATTTTAATGAGTAATTTTTAAATATTTACAAAAATGAGTAACGGGTGTGCCACGTTAGTTGCCTTACTTGTTATTATTTTCAATAAATGTAAGTCTACAATAACCATCCAATACAAACTAACAACACAATTTTTGTTCCTGCTTATTTCTTCAATTCAAATATTGTGTATTAGATAGATGCGACACCATAAACGAATATAACTGGGAGAAAAATAAATGTTACGTGATGCGGAAAAAGTTTTCTAATTTTCAAATTTTCAATGTGAACGTTACCATTAGGTAGGACCTAAGAAATCGTCTGCTTATTTATTTATTCCAATGACTTTTCAAAATACAATAATATAGGAAATTCCGATTACAAATTAGTATCACATAAATAAATTCCATCACAATCAGACTCAGATATCAACGGTTAAATTTTCTACCCAATTACGAGCTCTATCGGTTACTTCATGAATTTCGTGTATGTCGCCTTCGAATCGATGTATTGGGCAGAAATGAACGAAATGATCCATTGTTTGAATTGCACCACATTGGTACAGAGGAGATTCGATAATTTTCCATCTGTGCAGTAAAAATGTTGAACTTTTTCCCTAATATATTTCAATCCTCGCTGTAATAAATTTCTCGGCGTAGTAGAGACAAACAAAAGACAAACCATTTATTTATTACAATTTTATCAACTTCAATTTATTACAAAAATAAAATGTTCATATGCAGCAAAGCTTAAATAGTCAGTTAAAATTCATTTATAAAAATAAGTTCTTGAGTCTATGGAACTCAATTTCTTTTTTGTCGAGCAATCACAAATCTGAAAACCGAATGAAATGAATGGAAAAGTAAAAACTTATTTTGGGGTCGGTGTGTAATAAAGAGCATTGAAATAGTATATTACATTGGGTGCTCCGTAGGTAGTTCATTACAGTTTGAGGTCTGAAAATTTCACTTTCGGGGCATGAAGGATGTAAAAGAATTGTATGAGTTTATTCATGGCTATGTGATTGATCAAATTAAATATGGTGAATGTGATGGTTGTGTGTTTTCAAGTAAATTGATGTGTTTTGTCTATTTCAGTTATTCGATGTACAAAACGTTGTTTGTACCTCGATAGGAAAGTGATTTTTTCAGCCCACTATTCTCCACAGCGACAACAGACACGCAATTGTTGAAATGGTTCATCACTGTCCCAATCAGAGACTCAGACTCAGCGTCTGTCGTTGCCGGTGAATGATAAGAAAAAAGCGAGTATACTCAAAATATTTGAAATGAAAAGCCGTGGAAAAGTGAAAATCAAATCGATGTTCTGTTGAAGAGAGAATAAATGGTTCTAAATTATCGGAAGAAGTTTTGGAAAAGAATGGAAATATGTATGGAAAATGAAGACTCAGACTCAGACTGTCTACTGATTATGCCTAAAATTGAACCATAAAATTTTTTTGGTGGGCTCCATAGGAAGGCTAGAAACGAAATGCCACTACACTATCCCTAAATATGAAGTTATTAACCGAAAAAAAAAATACTTTTCCACTCTACTTACGGACATTCTCGTCAATTGTGGATTATTCAGCTCTTTGGCCATCGTTAATTCTAACTTTGTGGTCGTCAGTTCCTGTTTCGTGTGTTTTAGCTCTTCTCTGATTGTCGTTATTTCACTATTCATTTTGTTAATTCGCAATCTTTGGTCGTCAATGAAAGTCTTCATTAATTCGATAGTTGTCTTCATTAATTCGATAGTTTCTCTCTGTGTGTTCTCGATTGTAGCTTTCTCTGTATCTGTCTCCGCATTGTCACATACCTGAAATGGTAATGAAAAAAAATCAATTAAAGAACGAAAAATTGAGTAGAAGAAAAAAAAGTCTTGTCGAAGAATGGCGTCATAGATTAAATAGTTTATTGTTTGTTTATATTATGCTTGCGCGTATAAAAGATTCCCGTGAAGTATCGCCAAAGTCGAATCGCCAAAAAAAAAATGTTGGCGTTTCTTCACATTTTGTCGTTTCTTCACACTTTAGCGATTTTTCTTGGCGGTTCTTCACACTTTGACAATTTTTTTTGGCGATTCGTCAGTCTCTGAGAATTTTTTAAATCGCCAATAAAAATTGACAAAGTGTGAAGAAACGACAAAAAAAATCGCCAAAGTGTGAAGAAACGCCAAGAAAATTCGCCAAAGTGTGAAGAAACGACAAAAAGAAAAAAATCAAATATTTGGCGTTTCTTCACACTTTGGCTATTTTTCTTGGTAGTTCTTCACACTTTGACGATTTTTTTTGGCGACTACAAAAATTCTCAAAAATTGACAAATCGCGAAAAAAAATCACTAAAGTGTGAAAAAACGACAAAATGAAAAAAATCTTTAAAATTTAAATTCATTCTTCAGGAAAATATTAGAGTTTGCGGTATATATCTATCTTTGGATTTTTTTTGTTATCATCACATCATGATTTTAAAGTCTTGAAAGACATCGAGCGCAAAGTGATTTATCGGGCCTTAGATGAGTACACATCTCAATACACACAGTAAGCCTTATAAAGCACTTTGAATCGAGATTCGTAGAACCTTTTATGCAACAGAGGCATCTAAAGTCCGCAGATTTCGAAAATTATGATGCTGAGCTGAGTTGCATAAAACTAGCGCCAGGATCCTGAGATCGCGCGCTACACACCGGCAGTTTGTTTTAGTAAGATACGACTTGTTGAAATTTAGTTATTTATTACATTGAGTGCGAAGTACTCTAGATGTGTAATTAAGACACGAGGGCGATGCACCTGTTCATTCGGAAGCGATCTCAATAAACGGTAGATAAAAAATTGAAAAACGGAGATAAAAAAGGATGGTAATAAACGACCGATAATTTAACTCAATACTACCGATAAAAAATAATAAACTACCAATAGAATTGAGATACATGTCCACCATTTAAGGCGGAGTATTTCTCTGTCTGAAATTTTATTACCGTGTTATTTTGTAAAAGGACTAATTATTAGACGGCGCGAGAGAAAAAAATAACTCCTAAGTTACCGACACCGTTCCGGCGCCCGGTTCGCATTGCGGCCCTCCGCTTCGCTCCGGGGCAATGGGCCGGATCGCTCGGCGTGTTAAAACACTTTTTATGTACAATGAAAATTGGTATTCATTTCGCAAAATGAATTCTGTAGGGACGAACTAAACTCCTGCACGTTACATTTTGTAAAAGGATGAATTCCCTAGGAACCAACAACACGCTTTTATGGCGAGAAGAAAGTTAGGAATTGAGGTAAGTTGGATCTCAACTCAAACCTGCAAGTTTTTTTATGATTCAATCCTGCGATTTTTATCTGCAAATTTTGTGTATTTGTTTTCGCAGTTTGAATGGGCGATTTTTTTCGCGGGTTCAAACCTACGAAATTTTTATTTGGTAGTTTCTATGATGCGAATTTTTTGTAATTCCAAAAATCACTAAAAAGTGATCGTCATAACTACTTGACTATAATGTAGAATTCGCAGGTTCAAATTCGCCTGTACTTCACATACATACCTTGGCAATGGTACAACAGAAACAAAGTGTGAAGAAACGCCAATTAGCTGATTTTTTTCGTTTTGTCGTTTCTTCACACTTTGGCGATTTTTCTTGGCGGTTCTTCACACTTTGGCGACTTATTTTGGCTATTCGTCACTTTTTTAGAACTTTTTAAATCGCCAAAAAAAATCCACAAAGTGTGAAGAAACGACAAAAAGAAAAAAGTCAAATAATTGGCGTTTCTTCACACGTTGGCGATTTTTCTTGGTGGTTCTTCACACTTTGGCGATCTTTTTTGGCGATTTACTTTTTCTTGGCGATTTGACTTTGGCGATACTTCACGGGAATGTATAAAAGCAGTTTTTGTGATAACAAATTCGTTTGTCGTTATATTTTACGAATATGACTACAACTTTTGTTTGCTTTGTCTGGCTTTATGTTTATGTTTTTTATTTCGCGTTTTTCTAACTAATTTCAGATTTAAATTGGTTTTACAATAAAATTATTGTATTTTATTCACTGAAAATTAAAAACAAATATTTGCAACTATCACCAAAAAAATTGAAAATTAATAATCAAAACAAACCGAATATTTCAAAAGAACTTTTTGTGAATGTGCTGAATTGCTGTAGGTCAAAGATACGGAGGCTAAAATTGAAAAAATTCAATTTTGCCGACGCGAGATTGACAGTTGTGTATGATTTTATGAATGAAATTTAGGGTTGTCGTATCAGAATAATTTGGCATTTGGTGTTGTTGCGACGAAGCAACAAAATCGAAGAAGTCGACTAGTACTAACCAAGTAAGCATCTTATGACTACAGTGTTGATTCTCTCAATACCATAATGTCAATATTGCAGTTGTAATTTTTAGTAAATTACTACTGTAAGGATGTAAATAAGAGCAGTGTACCTGTACACACACACAGAAAACACGTGGGAGGAAATATTTAAATTATGCACCGTGTTTCAAACAACACTTTATGTAACGAAGCAATTTCATTATCTACTTTATCGCACTTGTGCAAAAACTGTGTGGAAATCCCGAGGGGGACCGCACTGAATTTGCAACTCTTTTGCAACTCTTTTTAAGCGTGTAACTCTTTTTTTCTGCATGCAACTTTTTTGCAACTCTTTTTAGTGCGGTACTCCTCGGGAAATCCTTTATCGAACTGAGTTACGTAATTGTTATAGTTCTGACATCGACTGCAAATTGCATTGTTAGGCACTAGAATTGTAACAATATACATCTTTGGCGTGCCTAATAAAGCACTTTCCAGCTAGTTTAATACATTATGATGCCGAGTTGCATATTAGTTATCTATTCCACCGAGTTATAAATCGCCCTACGGCCTCGAGTGACAATCCACACATCTTGTGCCTAAAACAGGAGATTACGCCCTTGTTTGACACGAGTCGAATACGAGTGATGCAACCAAACGAGGTGAAATACAAAGTTCCAAACAATTACGTAATTCCTATTCGAACTAGAAGTTGTGGCACATAAGTTATTTTACTTACTAAGCACTGGGGAATCAGTTTTTAAGGCTTTGCGAAGTTATGACTCACTCCCCGGGGCTTATTGAGGATAAGGAATTAATAGTTGAGGATCTGGAATGACTGAATCTAATGAAATTGATACTTAAGCCAACACAATATCGAAGTTCGCAACAGTGCGAAAACTCATTTTCGATGAAAGGAGAATAATTTAGTTGGACTTGATCAATCAGGCAGTCTGAGCAAGAAAGTCAGTCAAGGTGTTCGAACATCGACATGTAAATAGACTATGGAACAGCATTGGCGTGACAAACAAAAATGTCTAAGCATTTAGGTATCTCATAAAACTTATAACGATACCGAAATTCCGAATCAATTTCCATTTCTATTCGCAAGCAGAGCCGGGTTATAAGGCGGGCCAAGTGGGAAAGTAAGACAAAAGTAAATACACAAGCAAAATGTAAACCAATCAAAGTGAGGTTTTGATACAGTTTTCTTGCTCAGTTATTATCAATGAACGTCATTTTTTTTCTGTATAAAGGGAATTCGTTTGAAAACGGTCCTATTGAAATCGGACGCATCTGTATGTGCCTAGATAGGTAATAATTCATAGAAGCCAAAACTTTTTTTTTTTAAAGTACTCCTGTCCAGTCAGTGGCATGAACTGATCGAATACTGAAAACATCCCCTTTTGTTATGGAGGTATCTCCATATACACGAATTACATGCACTTTCGGGGCAAATGAGGTCTTATTGGGTTTATGCATACAAAAAATAACAAAAACATCAAAGGCTGTTTGGGGTAGGGTAATCTCGCACACCACACAAATTCATGGTGTGCGAGATTCACCTCTAAGTGGTGAATCTCGCACAGTCATGACTTTTCGTTACATGTCGTAAAAGGACGCATACTATGATCGCGTGTGCGAGATTCCCCGACACCGGCTGTTTACCCTATTTGCTACTGGTCTTAGCTTTCCAATGACACCAAACATGCATGGGTGCAGGGCCTATTTTAGTGAAATGGATTTCCTAAATTTCCGAAAAATTCACAAAAATTCTCAAAATTTCCAAAATTTGAATTTTTACTAATTCTTATCAAGTGTCACACCACAGTAATTGGCCAAGCTCAAACAGATATAAAAACAACTGAAAAGATCGAAAAAAACACTCGTTGTTTCGTCTTTTTAGAAAAATTGACAGAAAGTGAGGGGTAAATTGTTGAAATTTTAGAAATTTAATTTCTCTAAAATAGGCCCTGGTAGTGACATGAAGTGCCCTGGTAGTGACCCTTTGAAGTGTAAATCAGAGACCCAGTTAATCTATTCGAATATTTCCTGGCATTGTAAAAATTTTATCAAAAAATATTTTTAGCCCCGTACGAAGTACTGGGGGCTTATAAGATTAATATGCCGTTTGTAACACGTCGAATTGGAAGCAGACAGTAAGGGCAAAGCTTTTGGTTATGTTCATAGATGACGAATCCGCAATAAAAAAAATGTCCGTCCGTCCGTCCGTCCGTCCGTCCGTCCGTCCGTCCGTCCGTCCGTCCGTCCGTCCGTCCGTCCGTGACCCCTCTAGCTTGAGTAAATCACAACCTTTTTTCAAAATTCTTTTTTTCCCCGATTGGTATCGACAAAAGTAAGGTCAAGTTCGAAAATGGGCATGGTAGGGTCGGCCCCTCCAGAGCTAGGGCCCTATAGGTGTTTTTCAGTCTTTCGACGATATCTACCGAAATACGCACGCAATAGTTGCTTGTGATATATCAAATGAAAGGTATTGACGAGTAGAACAAAGTTGCTAAACATTGTTTTTGGGTAAGATGCAACGTGGGCTTGTTGGGAGGGCTCAAAGGTCGTTACTCGGCCCTAAGTGTTTTTTGCACATAAATCGAGTAAATCTCATCCGATTTTGCTAGTTTTAGTTTTTTATGGAAGGTAATTGAATACCGAAAAGAACGTGACGAAAAAAGTTTCAAATTAGGGCCCTTGGACTAAGGCCGCTACTCGGCCCTAAGTGTTTTTTGCACATAAATCGAGTAAATCTCATCCGATTTTGCTAGATTTAGTTTTTTATGGAAGGTAATTGAATACCGAAAACAACGTGGCGAAAAAAGTTTCAAATTTGGGCCCTTGGACTAAGGCCGCTACTCGGCCCTAAGTGTTTTTGCACATAAATCGAGTAAATCTCATTCGATTTTGCTAGTTTTTGTTTTATTTGAGAGATAATTGAATGCCGAATAGAATGATGGCAAAAAAAGTTTCAAATTAGGGCCCTTGGACTAAGGCCGCTACTCGGCCTTAAGTGTTTTTTGCACATAAATCGAGTAAATCTCATCCGATTTTGCTAGATTTAGTTTTTTATGGAAGGTAATTGAATACCGAAAACAACGTGGCGAAAAAAGTTTCAAATTTGGGCCCTTGGACTAAGGCCGCTACTCGGCCCTAAGTGTTTTTTGCACATAAATCGAGTAAATCTCATCCGATTTTGCTAGATTTAGTTTTTTATGGAAGGTAATTGAATACCGAAAACAACGTGGCGAAAAAAGTTTCAAATTTGGGCCCTTGGACTAAGGCCGCTACTCGGCCCTAAGTGTTTTTTGCACATAAATCGAGTAAATCTCATTCGATTTTGCTAGTTTTTGTTTTATTTGAGAGATAATTGAATGCCGAATAGAATGATGGCAAAAAAAGTTTCAAATTTGGGCCCTTGCACTAAGGCCGCTACTCGGCCCTAAATGCTCTTTGCACATAAATCGAGTAAATCTCAACCGATTTTGCTAGTTTTTGTTTCATTTGAGAGGTAATTGAATACCCAATGGAAAGTTGGCAAAAAAATTTGGGTTTCTAAAATAATGTCGTAAATTGTTGGTTTTATTTGAAAGGTACTTCGTACGGGCTTTCGTAATTGCGCTATGCGCAATTTTAAAAATGAACAGTTTCAGTAAATTTGACAATGCCCAACCTGACTTGCATTTTGGTAACAGACGTATTAGAGGGTTGTAGACGTATTAGGGTTCCGGGCTTATTTGAGCTACGGACGTATTATGGTTGCGGACGAAATAGGATTACGGGTTGTACGGGGCTAAGTCGCAGCAAACGCTCCGACTGTTCTGATGCCTTGTTTCTGTGGCAGTAACAGCTGCTGACTTACTTTTGCGATATCAGCGAACATCAACAAATTTAAAACTGTTTTAAGTAACAAATTTCTGTTCACAATTAACTTTCCAATGACATGTATCTGGAGATACCTCTATAAGAAAAGTGCATCGTCCTTTGTTACTAATCTTCCGGTATTTCGTTGCGTTGTAAGTCCCTTAAACACAAATACTTCCACTAACAAACAAAAACGATATGCGCTGAACTTACATTTTTCTTAGTATTTCCTATGAAAAAGATATGATTAAAAATTGTGTGTCAGACCTAGAAGGTGCGGGAATCGTGGTTTGACAGAGAAATGAAAAGCATTTCTCTAAAACAATATATAATTGAGATAAAAATATGTCTTGCCGATTGTTGACATATTTCGAAACATTTTTAGCCCCGTACGAAGTACTGGGGGCTTATAAGATTAATATGCCGTTTGTAACACGTCGAATTGGAAGCAGACGGTAAGGGCAAAGCATTTGGTTATGTTCATAGATGACGAATCCGCAATAAAAAAAATGTCCGTCCGTCCGTCCGTCCGTCCGTGACCCCTATAGCTTGAGTAAATCACAACCTTTTTTCAAAATTCTTTTTTCCCCTATTGGTATCGACAAAAGTAAGGTCAAGTTCGAAAATGGGCATGGTAGGGTCGGCCCCTCCAGAGCTAGGGCCCTATAGATGTTTTTCAGTCTATCGACGATATCTACCGAAATACGCACGCAATAGCTGCTTGTGATATATCAAATGAAAGGTATTGACGAGTAGAACAAAGTTGCTGAACATTGTTTTTGGGTAAGATGCAACATGGGCTTGTTGGGAGGGCTCAAAGGTCGTTACTCGGCCCTAAGTGTTTTTTGCACATAAATCGAGTAAATCTCATCCGATTTTGCTAGTTTTTGTTTCATTTGAGAGATAATTGAATGCCGAATAGAATGATGGCAAAACAAGGCATCAGAACAGTCGGAGCGTTTGCTGCGACTTAGCCCCGTACAACCCGTAATCCTATTTCGTCCGCAACCATAATACGTCCGTAGCCCTAATAAGCCCGGAACCCTAATACGTCTACAACCCTCTAATGCGTCTGTTACCAAAATGCAAGTCAAGTTGGGCATTGTCAAATTTACTGAAACTGTTCATTTTTAAAATTGCTCATAGCGCAATTACGAAAGCCCGTACGAAGTACCTCTCAAATAAAACCAACAATTTACGACATTATTTTAGAAACCCAAAATTTTTTGCCAACTTTCCATTGGGTGTTCAATTACCTCTCAAATGAAACAAAAACTAACAAAATCGGTTGAGATTTACTCGATTTATGTGCAAAATGCACTTAGGGCCGAGTAGCGTTAGTCCAAGGGCCCAAATTTGATACTTTTTTCGCCATCATTCTATTCGGCATTCAATTATCTCTCAAATGAAACAAAAACTAGCAAAATCGGATGAGATTTACTCGATTTATGTGCAAAAAACACTTAGGGCCGAGTAACGACCTTTGAGCCCTCCCAACAAGCCCATGTTGCATCTTACCCAAAAACAATGTTCAGCAACTTTGTTCTACTCGTCAATACCTTTCATTTGATATATCACAAGCAGCTATTGCGTGCGTATTTCGGTAGATATCGTCGAAAGACTGAAAAACACCTATAGGGCCCTAGCTCTGGAGGGGCCGACCCTACCATGCCCATTTTCGAACTTGACCTTACTTTTGTCGATACCAATAGGGGAAAAAAGAATTTTGAAAAAAGGTTGTGATTTACTCAAGCTATAGGGGTCACGGACGGACGGACGGACGGACGGACATTTTTTTTATTGCGGATTCGTCATCTATGAACATAACCAAATGCTTTGCCCTTACCGTCTGCTTCCAATTCGACGTGTTACAAACGGCATATTAATCTTATAAGCCCCCAGTACTTCGTACGGGGCTAAAAAGTTTCAAATTTGGGCCCTTGCACTAAGGCCGCTACTCGGCCCTAAGTGCTTTTTGCACATAAATCGAGTAAATCTCAACCGATTTTGCTAGATTTTGTTTCATTTGAGAGGTAATTGAATACCCAATGGAAAGTTGGCAAAAAATTTTGGGTTTCTAAAATAATGTCGTAAATTTTTGGTTTTATTTGAAAGGTACTTCGTACGGGCTTTCGTAATTGCGCTATGCGCAATTTTAAAAATGAACAGTTTCAGTAAATTTGACAATGCCCAACTTGACTCACGGGCTTTTTTAAGCGTGTAATTTACACATTGTGTGTAAAAACTTTCAAAAAGTGTGTAATCTTACACATTTTTGTGTTTGCACCAAAAATGTGTAATTACACATTTTCATAAACATAAAAATAACTCTAATGAAAGGACTAGATGTGCTTTCCAAAGGAAATTTCAGTGAAGATTTCTCTCAATTTCGACAAGAAATTATTTCATCAATGATTCAACTTCTTAAAGAATTCGAGTGTGACAGTCAGTTAAGAGTGATATCGCCAAAACTGTGTCCAAATGTCCAAACATTTAACATATTTTGAGTCCAGAACGGGTGGCGGCCCTTACCGATGATTATACTCTTTATGAAGGTCTGCCAAAGGCCAATATTCCTACAACATTTAGAAACTTTTAGCAACATTTCTATCTCAAGCTATCACAGAAAAGCTGTTTTCACGACTCCTGACATGCTATTACTTTTCACGTGTTCAAGCTGAAAACGAATTTATTTATTTTTTGACTTTAGTGTCTACTTCTACTTAAGTAAGCTGACATAGTTACAATCATCGTCAGCTTTTTAGCTTCGTCAGTCAATCCGCTCAGACACATCTAAGTCTACTTCAATTCCAATTTTAATTCATATTAATGTCCAAATCAATTAACCTTTCAAATTCAATTGATAGTCGATTCAAATGAGCCCGGATCGCCGAGCCATTGTATTTATTTTCACCAAAATTTGTTTAAGTTTTGGTGAAATCTTAAGAGAATACAATTACGATCGCTCGATCCAGATATCTCAGATATCTCAGTTGAACAAACCGAGTAGCATGCCCAGATTTAGAGTTTCGTTTATTCTCATTGGAATATTTCGAGCTGGCTTGTGTCGGAGAGTACCAACAGTTTTCTCCGGTGGAATTACTGAAAATTCTCTGTCAGAAAAAAGATGGACAATTCGAGACTGTCAAAACAGCGCTCGCACGATTAGTGGCAGCAAAACCACATTCCGCGGATGCGGAAAGAATCATCTGATAGTTCAATAAAATTCCATAAAGTATAGATCGTGTGCAACTGATTCTGTAATTGAAGCGGTCCCATCTTCAATTACAGAATCAGTTGCACGTTCAATTTAATATGTGGCCGTTAGAAACGTTTCATACAAAACCAGACAAGATTGCGCCATATTGAGGAAAATTTCAGAACGATTTTTTAACGGTGTTTTTGAAGAGGCCGATGAGTGTGTCAGAAAACCTGTCCAACACAAAGTCAGTGTCTTGGATTTTTTATTACATTATTTTAAGCTATTCCACCTTTCCGTATTTTTGTAAAGTGTGTAATTATTACACACTTTTTTCAAAAGTGTGTACTTGCAAAAATGTAATTACACACTTTTCAAATTTGCGAATAGATACGTAATTTAACACTTCAGAAGAAGTGTGTAATTTCTCGAAAAGTTTAAAAGTGCCCCTGACTTGACTTGCATTTTGGTAACAGACGCATTAGACGGTTGTAGACGTATTAGGGTTCCGGGCTTATTAGGGCTACGGACGTATTATGGTTGCGGAAGAAATAGGATTACGGGTTGTACGGGGCTAATTCGCAGCAAACGCTCCGACTGTTCTGATGCCTTGTTTTCTATTCGAACGAAAACATAACACCATTGCACTCACGATACATTTTTTCAAAAGTGATCACATCAACATTGATTTTTTTAAACAAATCCTAGAATCATGTGTACATTGACTTTTCATACACACGAAATTATTCTTTGAGATCTTTTATTGTAAGTTGCCAACATTGCTTCGAAAAAGCGAAACAAAACAAAACAAACAAATTATGTTTCAACAAATTGGCTAAAAATTTCATAGTCTGTTTTAAGGATTAATATTAGGATTTAGTTAATTATCCTTTTATGGTTGCTTAATTATGATTGGACTCAGAGGTAAACAAAGTGAAACATAAAAATATTGTAAGTATTGGGTCGCGAAACAGTCCAAATAAAATAAAATTTCCCACGGAAAAACAATTTGTTTTTGGCTGTTTTGAAACAATTTAAATTAAAAAAATTAATTTTTTACTTTGTTTACCTCTAAGTCCAATCTCAATGATGCTGCCTGGAAAGAGTGATAGTCGAAATCCAAGTATTAATCTTTAAAACAGACTTTGAAATGTTTAGCCACATTTCCGAAACATGATTTGTTTTGTTTTGTTTTGATTTGATTTGATTTGTTTTGTTTTGATTTGTTTAGTTTTGTTTCATTTTTTGAATAATGTTTGCACAGTGTACTCATGCGAACTTAAATGAAAATAAATCAATGTTGATTATTTTTGAACATGGTAAGCATGGTAAGTGCAATATAGTGTACATTTTTGATTCAAATATAAATTCTTCTTCGAAAAGATTAATAGAATTGGGAAGAATTTTGTATCTCAAATTATTTTGTTACACATAAATGCGTTTCATTTCTCTATCAAATCATGATTACCGCACCTCCCTACTAATCAGAGAATCATTGAAAGACGTTGGCGTTATAATCTGAAACGAAGCTTTCAAGTCAGTATGACCAAATTATTATATGAATGGGTGTCCATTACGCAATAACATGTATTGGTTTTCGCAGTTCAGTTCGTTGTCCAAATGGGCGAGCAATACAAATAATGTTTTTCTGTGGACATTTATTCGAGCCAATTATAATGTTCCATTCCTTTACAGAGCAGATCATTGTTGTACATTATTTGCGTCTACTTCAGTAAGCTTTTATTAATCCTTGTTTAACTAGGCCCCACCTCTTGGGTGGGTCAGATCCCTTGACTGTCTATTTTTTTTCTATAATTCCAGCCTTAGTTTTCTAACCATTTTTAAATGAGGTGGTGTTTTTGAGATCACAAAATTAAAGTCACATGAAAAGGTGATGTCTCTTTTATTCAGAAAACAGCAGTCATCACATGCTTCATTTTACTCATATTTATTTAATTTCCCGAAGAAACAAAAAGAGCTATGAGTTGAAGGTCCAGCGAGCGATGTCTTACTCCTAAGTTGAGTCTCCTATATAGTCTACTAAAAGCGCTGAACAGGTGGCGCATTTCTTGCTTACCTCTTGAAAAAAAAAAAACTCATGTGAATTACGGCTCTGGCAAAATTCACACTCGTGCAAACACTTTAGGAACGAAAAATTTCTTTTAAGAACGCGATTTCACGCAAAAATTGTCGTATATCGCAGATTACCAGTCCAATAAAGTCCAATGTTCGAATTTAACCACATGAATTACGATACTGGTCGAAAACACTTAATATTTTCAAATCTGCGATTTTCGAAGCCTTTGAGAATTACTCGAGTTATCGTGTTATCAAGCAAGCAAGATTGTTCTAGACTTCTAGATTGTTCGACCAGAAATCCAGATTCACTTACTCGTCGAATAATTTTTTTTTTCTGGAAATCCGTTGCAAAAATGTCGCGGTAACAAGTTGTGTTTACAATTATACTCCAACCTCACTACTCCAATATTATCCATCTACGAACTTAAAATCGGGTAAAAATTACTTAAGTGATCACGATAACAAGGAAAAGCGTCTGAGTATAATTTGGCGTATTTCCTGCCTACCTCTTGAAAAAATATTCGTGTGAATTACGGCCCTCGCTTCGCTCTGGCCACAAAGTTCACACTCGTTCAAACATTTTAGGAACGAAAAAAATTCTTTTAAGAATACGGATTTCACGCAAAAATTGTCGTATATCCCAGATTACTAGTCCAATTAAATTCCAATGTTCGAGTTTAACCACATGAATTACGCTACTGGTCGAAATTGATTTTTGAAGCCTCTGAGAATTACTCGAGCTATCGGTTTCTCAAGCAAGCAAAAACTCTTTTGGGAAGTACTTCTTAATTGTTAGACCAGAAATCCAGAAATTCACTACTCGTCAAATAAGAAATTTTTCTGGAAATCCGTTGCAAAAATGTCGTGGTAAACAAGTTATGTTTACAATTACTCCAAACTCACTACTCCAATATCATTCTCTGTCAATTAAAACAAAAAATTTGAAAATCGGGTAAAAATTACTCAAGTTTATCGCGCGGTAACAAGAGAAAGCGTCTGTGTAGAATTTCTCCCATCTCGTTGTTGGAACATTATCCATCTGCAAACTCAGCCTCAAGATTTTCAATCTTCGTCGATTAAGACAAAATCTTTGAAAATCGGATAAGAATTATGGATGTTATCGCGGTAACAAGTAAAAAAATCTCTTGAGAATTACTCCCATCTCATTACTCCAATATTGCCCATCTACGAACTTAACCTCATGATTTTCATTCTCCGTCGATTAAAACCAAAATTTTGCAAATCGGTAAAGAATTACTCGAGCTATCGAGTCCACAAGGAAAAGCGTCTGTGTAGAATTTCTCCAATCTTGTTGTTCTAACATTATCCATCTGCAAACTCAACCTCAAGAATTTCAATCTTCGTCGAATAACACAAAAAATTTGAAAATCTGATAAGAATTAGGGAAGTTATCGCGGTAACAAGGAATAAAATTCTCTTGAGAATTACTCCCATCTCATTATCCCAATATTGCCCATCTACGAACTTAACCTCATGATTTTCATTCTCCGTCGATTAAAACCAAAATTTTGCAAATCGGTTAAGAATTACTCGAGTTATCGAGGGAACAAGTGTACGGACGTTTTCTGTATTTAACGTTTTTTGCCAATGTAGAACATTTTCAAAATATCATAGTGAACTTAGCGTTACGGACATTTAAGGGTATTTTCTTTCATAAGACCCTGACTTTCAGTCAAGGGAATAACAGTGTATAACAGACGATGCGTTCATATATGTGTTACGAAAGTGTTACTCAACATTATATTTAATATAATATTTCACATTTTCCATTATCAACAGAAAATCTCATTAACGTTGTGTGGCATTGTTGTGCGTCATCATTAAATTATTGTACACACATGAGTATATTTTAATAATCCATCTATCCATCCATCTATCATATAGGACATTGTGTAGGGGAAAACATTCTTTTTTATTATCTTGAATTGACATAATATATATAAATCCTACCTATCAAAATGGAAGATAGTAAATAAATAATAAATTAGTTCTGCGAAAAATAAATAAAAATTTTGTTGTTTCAAAAGAATATAGAAAAATCATAGAAGAAAGCCAATTGGATGCACCATCCACATACATATAATCTGATCATCGAACCGATTAGATTATAAAAACCATTACAAAAGCATCGTCATCATCATACACCCGTCAAGGTTTTGATGGAATTTCTCCGCAGAATAATTGCCTTACTCCGATTTCATTATTAACTCTCAAGATGTGTCGTCATAACTTGACATATCAATAAAAATGATTGAATAATCCTCATTCAAGGAAATAAGCTCTGATTTGATTGAATATTTTGCATGACATATGGATCTGGAACAGGAATATCACTAAAATGCTTTAAAGTTTAAGAGTCGACTTGTATAAGTCAAGCCTCTGAATTTTTTCTATGTATACAGAGACGACTTATAATTTGCAATCTACAAGTTGACCAGTATCAGTAATGCATTTCTATTCATTACGTGCAATCAGTTCGCATTGTATCAAATCGGAAAATCAATGCTGTAAATGCTGAGATGATTACAAAGGATTTCCAAGACTTTTCCTTTGCGACAGTATTTAATGGTGACTCAGTTACAGGTTGTCGCCTCTGCACTACACACATTTAAGAAAAAAATATGAAAAGTAGGGTTTCCGTGTGAATTATGTTGATTCGAGGCGCAACCGAGGTCAATAAACATACGAAAACGAGACTTTACATATTTTTATCCTGAGTACAATTTTACCCATCGACGCATGTAATTTTTATTTTTTACAACGCAGACTAGGGCCGGGCGCCGGCGCCAGCCGCGCCGTGTGCCGCCGAAAAAAAAAAACTAAAAACGACCTCGCCGCCGCCGAAGCACTACGATTGCTACTGTGTGGCGAATCTGGCTCACCGTAGCAACTCTTTAGCTCCTTTAAATTACAGGTTTCTATTAAAAAAAACTTGCTTTTCTTTACTTTTAAAGTCAGTAATATTTCTCGGATATTGGTGCTACATCAGTCGACTAAATCCAATATCTTTTTTTTCCAAAATTTTGCAATAAAAGTTATGAAAACCGTTTTATTCGACCCACGGTCTCTCTGAAAATATTTAGCAAAAAAAACTCTACCTCACCCTGGAAAATACCATTTAGCTGCGGCACTGAACCACCAACGCTGTACAATTTCGGAGAATTTCGTTCACCAAACAAAACTTCAAACAAATTTAAAATGTTTGTGGAAAATTCGGTTGAAAGTTATTTGCGATTAAAATAGCAGTTTAAGTAGCGAGATGTACATGTTGTAGGTATTCAAAACGAAGCTGAAACCATGTACACTAAAGGAACTCTTCAATATTTCGTTAGAATTCTCCAAAGAACGTTCAACGCTCGCTAAAGCTGTGTAAAGCTGACTGGGTCTAAACTCAATTCAACTAAATATTGAATTTAAACTTTTTACGGTAAAATTAAAAGAACACGACTAAGCTCGGCATTTTATCACATTTCACCGAAGTAACCGAAAAACAAAAATTGAATTAAGAAACGGAATTTACTTTATATGTAATGTTTATACCTGTCGCTTGTTAGAATTGATGAAATAAGTAAACAAGCGATAGATAAAGAAGATGAGAAATTTCGTTGGAAAAAGTCAAAGAATTTTTTTTTATCTAAATTTGCATTTTTATAAAGAATAAGGCTCGAGTACACAAAATATATTGTTCTTTGAAACAAAATATTAAGTTGAAATCTTGTAGAAAAAAAAAACTTTTATTTATTTTCGGCAGAGCATGTTCCCATTCTTAACGCAGAAATTATAATAAGACATCAACACGAAGTTCGAGAGAGTGAGTATATGCTCCTGAGGATACACCACCACCGTCCAATCATAAAACAACAGAAAAGACACTTTAGTTAGATTAAAATTAAATGGAAAACCCACACAACATACTCAATCTCATTAAATGCAATGTCTTTGTAAAATATTTTTTAGGTTGATCGCACCGCCAGTTTTATCCGGTATTTTGTCTTATTCTTCGTAATTTAACAATAACATTCCAACAACACATTGCTGATGATGAAAATACCTTCATTCCGATGTTTCTGCAATTCATCTATCTACTTAACAAAGTAAAACAAATTTTACCATTTCACTTACACAATCTGTACAAGTTACCACCTATGTGCACCCTAACTCAAACGAATGTATATAATACGCCTCTGATGTACACTGACCAATGATCACAAATGTTATTCAAAATCCATTTTTACGCAAAGGTCCGTGATGCATTGTGTGATCCTTAAAGTGCGCGTAAGCATGAAAGTAAGAATATCAGACACCGTGAAATTCGAATACCCTCAAATACACACAGATACACTCTCATGGGGGATTTTTTACAGACGCGTTTCGAGACATTATTGCATAATTGATATTGAAAGTTAAGCGCAAAACGTGAATACCGATGAATATTAAGTTGCACGTGTACCTTATATTTACCTTCATATTTGAATGACCGTCGATACAAGCTATATGTATTGAACTCTGATGAACTTCAAACTATTTTATGCGAAGCTTTAGGAATGTCGACTCAGTGTGCTGTACTTGATAATAAAATTTAAAAAAACAGATTGAAATACATTTTATGGATGTAGGGATGTAGAAACAAGTCTCTACATCGCATAATTCGTTTAATGATTGCAAGCGGAATAAGCTTTCAGAAACAGAGAACTCATACGAATTGCCTTTATCAAGTGCCGTCTGTTTAAATATTTCTTTTTATAATAAAATAAAGTGAATTGCTCATCGTTCAAACCAATTGTTGAACCAGATTGTCTCCGAATACCTTTTTCTGTCGAATGGTTGATCGGAGTAATGTTTGAAAAGATTTCCTTGATTGCTGGAAAATATAAATAACTTTTCCACAATTTCCACCAGAATTTTTTCAATTTTTTTTTATTATTTCATGAGAAGATAAATCAACGTAATTTTGTACCTTGATTTTCAAAATCAATGAATCGTACCGTTGAACACCCACCACTGTTTTCTATATGTTTGCTGTTGGATTATTTTATTTTAAGTCCATTGTCATTGCTTTTATATTTAGTATATCAATCACTTCAGAAGTTTGTTTACAAGGAGATGAAGGTAAATGCTGTAGAGAGCAAAATAAATCTGAGATGATTTTCTTCATGGCAAAGATAGTACAATGAGCGAGGTTATGCATAGTTATCGTATAACTTGAGAACAGTATATATATGGATTGTAAAAAAAACATTTTAATAGAGTTCAAGATGTAGTATATTACGTTGCAAATTGAAGATTTGTTGCGTTCATGACTGAAAAGTTTTTTGGGGCAAGGTGTACTCCTCAAAAAAACAATTTGCAAGCATCAATGTAATATCATTTTACTCGCTGCATACCCCGGAAATTGCAATGAGTGTTAAAACTTATTTTCCATAGCTTAATGGCAAACGTAATTGTTTGGAAGTTCGAAATTGGAATTTTGTATTTTGCCGAGGGCGACGCAACGGCTGCAACTCTTACACTTGGCAAAATAAAAAGTTCCAAACAAGGACGTGATCTACTATTACTGTGTAAAGTCCCCAATAAAATGCTTCTTACGACTATAGTCTTCCGTATAGTATCGCGTTAAGCAATCCACTCAGTTTTGGTTTTTGGATTGGTGAAAGATTCACCTGTTACTCGAGATAGTAATTCTATCCGGTGTCCGAGTTTGCAGTTGACTTTGTTGGCAGTGGCTTTACTGAGCCAAAAAAATTTAACTGTCATTTTCGACATGCTCGAAATTTATTGTTTTTTTTTGTAGCATTTGTCTTTTAAGCACATTTCAGCTGTTTACTTTCGTTTCAAAAAATAAATATTATTACAGCTACTGTGCTTAAAAACAAGCAATTGCGATGTGTATCTTTGTTATTGTGTTGTTATTCTTTTCTTTTCTTTTCTTTTTTATAAAAGCTGAACGTTGCTTTCTTGGCAACGATATGATTTCCATAAAACGAGATATGGAGAAAAATTACATTTTCAACAGAAAACCTTAGCTTTTTTTTGGAACATCTTCAAATACTAAGTGAAGCTTTAAATAAACTGAGCTATTGTATTAAAACGTAATGTTATGAAGCAACATTCAAATTCAAATTATAACGAAAATCGATATTGAGAATTCGAATATTTAATCTCCGATTTAGAGTGGAATATACCCTTAATGTCAACCGTAATCGCGATCGACTGGTTAGAAGAGAAAGACCACATTTACAGGAAGATCCAACAATTTCATCAATTCAAACAATGAATCCAATAACTTTGGTAACGTCGATATTACAAGTGCTTGTGGAATGAAGATACTGCGATACCCGCTGTTACCTGGAGGGAAATTCGTTTTCTCAACTCGGTGACGAAAAGTGAAATGTTTGGTGGCTTTTTTGAGAAAAATGCTGTATGCAACTCGGTGATAAAGGCTTTTCACAACGCAAAGTTGTGTAACTGCGAAAAGTGAACTTTCTCATGCCTCATTTGGGTGACGCATGGTGGGTCTTTTTTCACTGGTTCACTGGAGGCTTTACTTTTTGTCACTAGTAATGAAATGTCTTACATAACTGGTGACGAAAAGAAACTGCAACGAAGGTTTCCTTTAAATAAATACCTTTGGAAAATATAGAAAGTAGCTCATAATGGTCATTTTCAGAATAACTTAACCGAGTTTTACAGGTGAAAGTTGAAAGATGAGTGCGAAACTTTTTATTTTCCGTTTGGAGCAAAGTTTTTCAATTTAGCAGTGAGACAACTGATACGTTCTTCAGTATCATCTAAGTCAAAATATCGAACTACTCTATGGAACCATGCGACCTCCGGGCTTACAGCACAGCAGTTTCAAGATCCGCTCTGTTAATCATACACTCTGTCTTATAAGTATCCGCCAAATGACGACGTTATCGTGACACACTAAATTCTACCCGTCTTAAACATCAACGTGTCCTATTTTGTTGTTGTCATATTTTTTAAACTGTCGACCAGCATAAAAACAGTGAAAAAAAATATTCACCTGACTGAATACTAATGTAACAATTTTGTTTAAAATGACAGCAAAGGTTGAAAAACATTGACTCATTTATTCATCATAAAATTCATAATAGCACTTCACGTAATGAGAATAGGATACTGTAGCGACAAATCTAAAAGTCACGTATTTTACACAAACAACTGGAGTCGTGAAAGCTCATCGCTCGTTTTTTTTTTTAGAAAAATCTGGTTTTTATCTTCACTCCTCTACCACCCCCACATAATTTTACAATCGTTTTCCATGATGCTGTTTTTCTTCTTCAAAGGTATGGAATAGATACGAATTGTGTGTTTTGCCAGCTGTTGTATACCTATATACGAAGTGTATATGTGGCATTTCCTTATAGTTTTGTGTAAACAATTTCTCCATCTTATTAACTGCTATGACCTAAGAAAAATAAAGACAAAAAAACTTTACACTTTAATTTTGTATAGAATCATAATACAATAAGTCACTGTATATATATATGTATATAAAAGCCAGACGATACGTGTATTGTATATCCATTGAAGAAACGATTTTTGTATGTTAATTCAGTTATTAAGTCACAATGAGGGTGGAAAAATAAATTTGCCATTGTTCGAAACTGTGTGCTGGGCACTTTGAAACAGTTCTAATTACTTTATAATAGAATTTTTGACGTCCGGACGACAACAAATCTGTATTACATTCAATTTGGAAGAGTAAATTTATCGTTGGTTTAAAAAACACAATCGACAAAAAAGCACAGCCATCTGTACCAAAGCTGAGATGTACATCAAATCAAAATAAATGAAACCCCTTTTCTCATCGGCAAAATGCCAAAGAAAAAGAAAAAAGAGAATCTCGGTATACTTATTGTTTAAAATATGTGTCTTATACAACACTGTTCAACATTGCGGGGGTCACTAGGTGCCTATACCTAAATTTTTTTTCTCAAAAGAAAAATTTTCAGTATATGCTTGAGGCAAACCTTTTTTTTCTTTCGGCTGGGTTTCCAGCAACATCTCGAATTCATCGAATTCATTAGAAAACATTATGAATTTATCATATACATCGAAAATGGTTGTAAAATATAAAAATGAAAGGACTGAATTGTGTACACATTTCCTTAGCAGAGGAAAAAAAAAGATTCTCCCGGAAGCACTAAGAATGTTTTAGTCAGTGTCTGATTTTTCTTTCTTTTTTTTCGTGTGCCATGATTATGAAATAGACATCGTTACTCGTGCTACTTGTATACCGACAACCTCATAAATGAAAAATATATACAATGGTGGTATTATATCGTTGTGGCGTGTGTTTGTTAACCGTGACGCTGAATAAACATTTAATTAAGCTGTGATGTTGATACCATTGTCTCAGATCACAGACTCTTATGTTCTGTATTTACTTTATCGTCCACGACAACTTTCTGCCTAATGACTATTTACACACAAACTGTGTGTATGGAGTTCATTTTGTTAAGTTTATTAAAACAGATGTTAGCAATGCCAAGCCATAGTGTCCGAAAAGTATTTCAAAATGTAATTGAAATGATGCTACAGATGGAATTTGTCTTGTTTATAGTATTAAAATCTGCAGACGACTGTATCCAATTGAAGCGCTTCCTCTAAGATATATCCAATCATGTTCTATAACGTGGGATGGTCAACGGTATGACAGAGGCATTTGTTTAAAAATTAAAAAAAAAGGTCGGCTGTTTATATGTTGTTTTTTTCTCGGGAGGGTATGCATTCAAACTCATACAAAAAATTTAAAATTTGTTTTGATACCGGTTACAATCAACAGTATAATTCGCCTCCATCGATCCGCAGATATCTTCGGTGGCTAAACCAAAGACAAGGGTTATTTGATTTTGTAGACGAAATGTACTTTAAATTTGAGGCGGGTTCAGAATGACATGCTGACAAAGGGAAAAGAAATCATGAATTTAGTTATCCCGTACATTGTCACAATAATAAACATGACAAAAGCACATTCCAAATAAAATTGAATGGAAATTTTAATCGACTTCCTTGTAAATATGGGACATCGGTCAATACGAAATTCAATAATAAGTCTAACGAACCGTGTGATTTCAAACATACAAATGGATTTTCTGTTGCGCAAGCCATTGAAAATCTATGTCAATATCAGGGAGGCAATATACAATCTATTCCTTAGGCTATTCGTATTAATCTACATATAGAATGCTATTATGAATGGAAGGTAAAGCGAAGCATAACTTGATTTATATGTCAATTTAAAATATAATCAAGAAATAGGTAATCGGATATTTAAATGGCTTATTTGAAGGAAAGGTATTCTCCGTTCTTCTTTGTCAGATTTGAATGGGACGCATTAGTGAGATTAAGGAATATTTATTCGAATTTCCCACAATAAAATGCTGACTATGTTTTCGATAAAATTTTATTTATTTTTAAATTCCTTTTTCATTTTTCATTTTGTGTTTCACCAATACAGTAAATAAAGTCCTTGGTACAAACTCTCCACTTAATAGTCTATAATAACAATGTGGTGATAAAAGAAGGATTCATTTAACTTAACATTTAAATATCGATTTACTGTTTAGATTCCTGTAGATTTTCAACTTTAATTCGATTTCTCTGTAAAACGTGGCGGAACAGAAAAGTATATTTATGTTAAACTGAGAATTACTTTTTGTAAAACATGTGGACAAGAGTGCCACTTTGAAATTTCATATATGTGAAAATAGTGAAAATTGTTGTTGCGTTTGCAAATTTACGGGAATGAGAAATACGTTTATGTGTGGCATAGTTTCTGCAACAGATACTATTTTATTATTTTATGTTGTGGAATTGTGGCTACTGTTTGTCACTGGAAGGTTGATTGTTATTTATTGTTTGCTGAGCCATGTTTACCTTCCCAACCACCTCTCCCTAACCGAAACTTCCCTAAAGACCGTACTGACCTGTTTTGTTGTATTATTTTAAGATTTATTTTATTGATTCAAAATTTCCATTTAAAATTTCAAAATTAGACGAGCAAGACATCCTGTATTTAGAATAGATTTGCCAAAAGAATTGACTTTGTACAATTTATTGCATTACTGTATTGTCCTTGGGTACATTCAAATCCAATGTCCAGGATAAATGTTACACTCCAATAGAGCGACTCCTTGCTATCAAAAAATGTGGACTGTTGAAGAAGGTTATATTGAAACAATTTGCGGTAGATTTTACAAGTTCCGGGCTGTTTAAACTTCAACAATAACAAACTTTTGAACTCTTCTATACAGCAAGAAAACCCGAAATAAAATTGGAAACTTTTTCGTTTTCGTATGTTTTGTATAGATTGTGCAAAATCGTGGGGAGAAAGTTTGTAATTTTGTTATTTATTCGAAAATTTTTTAATTAAAAACATGAAAGGTTTCATATTGTGCCACTTAAGTAACCTCATGCTCTATATAAGGTACAAAATGATCATAGCCTGTTACCATCACGTATCAAACCATCTTTAAAATTTTATAATTTTTTTTTCAGCTTCCCGGCAGCTCTGGTAAAGAATTTCACTTTAAGCACAGATCACTGCCACACGCAAGATCACGGCGAAGTATAGCTCATACAAGAGTATTAAAACGCGAACCATTGGTAAGTTGTTTTTGTTATTCAATTTAGCTGTACGAAACGTTGTTTAAAATCTGAAGTTTAATTTGTGTCTTATTGTCCCGGCTGTGTCTTATGGAAAACTTTTAATGACAATAATAAGGAATTCTTCTCAAGTATGACTACGAATATACTTTACTAAACAAAACCTTGAACAATATCTGTGTTCAACTCTTCCTTCTTGTATTGTTGACGAAACAATTAAGTTTGCAAGCAAAACGTTCTTTTCAATTAGACATTTATCCAGCACAACGAATTCATTTGAAGCAACAAAACAAATGTATGTACATACGGAAATGAGACCACAAAATTAAGGCTGCGAGTATCTCGAAAAAGATATCTCCGTATATTCCGCATTGAAAATTCTCAAGTATCCCGATAACATCATCACTAAAGTATAATTACCAATGTAGAAACCCAGGATAACAATGTAATTTTCAATATCCCAGTATATCGGAACAAGAATTCTCAGCTGAGAACTGCATGTCGTTCGAAGATGCCTTTTAAAATAGGGAGACGAATGAAAAGCACTTCTCTGAATTGCTTTTAAATTTCTACGGTTTGTTGAGCACCTCCTACATAAGTATTTATTCGTTCACAGTTGGTAACTAGCACAGCAGGAAACGATTCAACTGTTCAAATAGAAAATTGATCGGTTTTTATTGGCATTAATATTATATTTTTCTAAAAAGCTACAGCAAACTGATTTTGAACTCGTATATTCGATTGTCAGTCACTCGCTAGTGTGCATAATGTACTTTGGAGTTGTCCATAAAGGGGGGTTTGCCAAAGTATGACCGCCATACATTTGTGTAGTGGAAAAGTGCGGACAGAGGGGGGTCAAAAATTCCAAAAAAATCGCGGACGTCCTCTATGGACGACACCTTTGCAATATGTTCAGCCAGGCACCAATGCACATGCAATCCATTTCTTTACACATTTCTTTATCATACTGATGTAGGCACTTCAGCTGGTTTTTTGTCTGTGGATTATTTAGTTATCTGAAACGCTATGACAGGCAACACAGGCTTGTGGTGTCATGGAATTTTAGTATTTTAAATGTTTGTCGATTCAAAGATTTTCTTTTTTTTTTGAAATCCAACCATTTATTTCAACATTGATGGTGTCGACCTAACAATTGCTTTTCCGACGTTGCCGCCTCTAAACATGTCGATCAAAGCTTTTGGTATATTTTCGAATCCATCCGTTATCGTTTCGTGGTACTTAATATCGCCCGAATTGATCCATTCCTTCATTTGGTTGATCCCTTCCATCCATCTATCAGCGTAACGCCATACCCCAAGTCCTGTAATTTATTTCGTGTTAGCAAATTCACTATCTACGAAAATCCAGCCAGTCCACGGACCGGTACTAACCTTCCATTTTCAACTGCTTAAATAGAAAGATCGACTGCAGAATGGGGCCTTGTGGCATTTCGTTGACATCTAAATTGTAGACTGAAATGGATTCGCAAATGGCAATGCGGCCACAGTCTTTCATTTGTTGAATAATCTGCGAACTTATTTGGCCCCCAACGTTGCCATACATACGTTGAAATTTCAAAATGGATACAGATAATGGTCTAACTAACGCAGCGTAGTCCACATTCACGATATTGTTATTCCAGCAATACTATACTGTTGGGTGACATTCATTACAGGTACTCAAACGATTATAAAAGCCGTGAAAGTCCAGACGTTCATCTGATGATAAGCACAGACTCATCTCCAACCTTTATCGGCGGCAATTCCTCTTCAACCAATTGAAAGTCCGTTTCCTTTGGTTCTCCCTCAAAAGCTTTAGCGTAAATATATCTATTTGTGATAACAGAAATTTCCACACCAACCAACCTACCGGCGAATTATTTGAGAATCGATCTCTCCGACAACAAACTGATCATTTATAAGAATTTGATATCAGTCGTCGGGTGTACTATCGCTTGATAGACAGGCCGTTTCACTTTCAATTTAGATTGCTTACACAGTTTAATCTGTCTGGTGAAGCCTGAATGCCGTTGATGGGTGCAATTCATGGCGCCAGGCTAATCTCAAACGACAGAGAAATTTAAAGTAAGCATTCGCTTCAAGTTAATGCTTTCGGGAGCCTAGCTAAGAGCGGACAATACAGTAGTTAAGACACACTCTAATATTGGTCAAAAATAGTCTTAATTTGGGTGTTGAAATGACGTAGGTGGAGCACGAGCAGCATGTGCTCAGAATGCATTATAGTTTATGATTGAAATTGAATGAGTTTTCATTCATCATGCAAAACAACTTTTTTATACCTGAAAATTGTTTTGCGTCTGTGCAACAATACTTTACATTTAAGAAAAAAGTACGTCGATGGCCCATAAAGCGTGGAACCATTTATGATCCATCACATCAAATAATCCGATGTCTTTCCGATAATCCGCAATATATTTTCGGTTGTAATTTATTTTTAGGTATTTTCTATTATGATTGCAAATACATTAAATATTTATGATTGATAGATATATGGAACACAATTATTTGTCAGATGAAAATGACATCGAAGTAAATATAATAATTCAGACTTGCCCGGCAAAACAATGCGCATGAGAGACGTGTGGTTACGATAATAAACTCTATTTATGGTTAGAATATTCTATAGGAACGAAACGTGTTATTTGTCGATAATGTACGCACAGCGCGTACGTTTATCATGCATGTGTAAATAAATTCAGTTTCAACTCGATTTTATCCAGTTTGCCGCGCATTATACCCATTGAAAATCGATATATGTGTGTCGTGACATCCACCACACAGTAAACTCTAAGCTTAAATATTTTGTGAAAATCACCGGATATTTTCACTTAATTTCTGAAGAGACGATTTTTGAGCTTGTTGAGATGCATAATCTGATGTTTTTTTTTCAACAAGACAATTTCAGTAGTAATATATCACGATATATGTTCGAGATTAATTCGTAAACTCTGTTCATAAAGTGTGTCACAGGCTTGTCACAGCAATCGGTATACCCCATCCTCCGTTTTGTGACGTACGTAACAAAAAGTTTATACGGAAAATGTGGTAAGTTATATTCTAAATTTTATCGCTTGTTAAACTGACACACCATGTTTAAACCGAACTCGGTTTCGTTGCATTTCAGTCATGAATTCCTAAAAGAGTTGTTCCAATATCGTCGAATTTTTGAACACACACACATACAGAGAGAGAGAGAGAGAGAGAGAGAGAGAGAGAGAGTCATCTAGACTTTTTCGATTTAAGCCTGATCATCTATATTATCGTAAATAATAGCACACCACAGCAGCTGCAAACATTTTATAGTCCTTTTGGCTATAAGTTTGAACTGTTAAATATGTTCTTTAATCACTTGCTTGTTTTGAAACTGTTTGTTGTTCAGTTTTTAGCCCCGTACGAAGTACTGGGGGCTTATAAGATTAATATGCCGTTTGTAACACGTCGAATTGGAAGCAGACAGTAAGGGCAAAGCATTTGGTTATGTTCATAGACTACGAATCCGCAATAAAAAAAATGTCTGTCCGTCCGTCCGTCCGTCTGTGACCCCTCTAGCTTGAGTAAATCACAACCTTTTTTCAAAATTCTTTTTTTCCCCGATTGGTATCGACAAAAGTAAGGTCAAGTTCGAAAATGAGCATGGTAGGGTCGGCCCTTCCAGATCTAGGGCCCTATAGGTGTTTTTCAGTCTTTCGACGATATCTACCGAAATACGCACGCAATGGCTGCTTGTGATATATCAAATGAAAGGTATTGAAAGGTAGAACAAAGTTGCTGAACATTGTTTTTGTGTAGGATGCAACGCGAGCTTGTTGGGAGGGCTCAAAGGTCGTTACTCGGCCCTAAGTGTTTTTTCCACATAAATCGAGTAAATCTCATCCGATTTTGCCAGATTTAGTTTTTTATGGAAGGTAATTGAATACCGAAAAGAACGTGTCGATAAAAGTTTCAAATTTGGGCCCTTGGACTAAGGCCGCTACTCGGCCCTAAGTGTTTTTTGCACATAAATCGAGTAAATCTCATCCGATTGTGCTAGATTTTGTTTTATTTGAGAGATAATTGAATGCCGAATAGAATGATGACAAAAAAAGTTTAAAATTTGGACCCTTGGACTAAGGCCGCTACTCGGCCCTAAGTGCATTTTGCACATAAATCGAGTAAATCTCAACCGATTTTGTTAGTTTTTGTTTCATTTGAGAGATAATTGAATACCTAATAGAAAGTTGGCAAAAAATGTTGGGTTTCTAAAATAATATCGTAAATTGTTGGTTTTATTTGAGAGGTACTTCGTACGGGCTTTCGTAATTGCGCTCTGCGCAATTTTAAAAATGAACACTTTCAGTAAATTTGACCATGCCCAACTTGACTTGCATTTTGGTAACAGACGCATTAGAGGGTTGTAGACGTATTAGGGTTCCGGGCGTATTACGGCTACGGACGTATTATGGTTGCGGACGAAATAGGATTACGGGTCGTACGGGGCTAAGTCGCAGCAAACGCTCCGACTGTTCTGATGCCTTGTTTTTTAGAAGCTCATCATTTCAAAAGTTATTTGCCATTTCCGATGTTTTCGTTTATCTAACTTTTGTCGGGCTGTAATGCCTAATCTAAATCTGAAATTTTATAGAAATTCACAATTTGAAAACAGCATTTGGTTCGTTTCTCATAATGTAAGATACTTAATGAAGCATAACAACATATATTGGTCGTTGCGCTTCGGAGTCTGAGCATTGTAGTGGGTGATGGAAAAATATGTAGCCATTTTTTTTGATGAGTAAGGGTAATACCGTCTTGATACATTTCCAGATTTACTTCGAATGGGTAATGGACGATGAAAAGCGAAAAATGTTTTCCCTGAAGATATACAGCAAAGATTTTATACATTCTGTTATTACATACCACATTTGGTAACCCTGTAATCCTGTAATCCTGTTCCTAATCGTTTCTAACTGACAAGGTGTGCGCTGACGATTCTATTAATTTTTTATCCGCACAATTTCTCCAAAAGGTCAAATTATATATTTCACGAATAAAAAGTTTTCGTTCGTCCTGATTAGGTAAATGGAATGCGATCGTTAAAAGTTAAAAGGATTAGCGAATTCTGTATTATCGTGGAAATTTACATTTTATTTTATTCAATCTGATTTTATAGATAAATTGATGGTTGACAATAAATATGTTAAAACAGCAGCGAAACACCTAACACCCGCATTAACATTTAGTAAAATAAGTAGAAAGTAGCTAACTGTATACTGAACGACTGAACAGCCACCCAACAATGAATATATATGTTGATCCCATTTAAATTGACTGTAAATATATGTTAATTGGTTTGCACCTTTTCACGACGTGGTGGCAGTGGCACACAATATGTATACACACACGTAACACAGCCAAGGTTTCCATACAACTGGAAAGCGGAAAGCTGATATATAATTTCAATTGCTTTAATTTGTACTTAAATTCCAAGCATTTTAATGAACGCTAAGAGATATATATCAATTTTGTCTCATCTGAAGTTTTCTTTCCAAATTAATGCACATGACAAGCGTGAGTGTTAACGCAAAATTATGTTGATGAACATGCACAGCAACAAGATTTATGGTAATGATTTTCGAGGCGAAACAATATACTTCGCGCTGGTAGACATGGTAGACTATAATCTAAAATGTCAGTACCCGTCAAATATAGTCCAGGTCCTTGTGTCGAAAAAAAGGTCGACTTAAGTTCTTTAAGATTTTTCTTTGTTCCATGTTGTTTGGCACGAAAAGTTGTGGAACAAAATTTCTTCCCGAAAAAAGGCCGGCCGGCTGAAATCAGAAGTACTTGAATGTAGCTTTCAAATGGCATCACCTTTATAAATTTAAAATTAAATTGGAAATGGCTTCAAAGTAGTGAATTTTGCGGTGCACTTTTTGGGAGAGCCCTAATACCGACTATATTCCTAATCCTCAAAAGATGTCCTTTATGAAATATCGGTAATGCGCCACACTTTCCAGAACAGAAGAAATTTAAAAAAATTGTATTTGCGGAGATATTCGACTTTGAAGGTGTACACACGAATGGCTTTTCCGGCCGGAAAAACGATTTTCCATTTTCCGGAAAGAAAATTTTGTTCCATAACATTTCGTGGCAAACAACATGGAATAAAGAAAATTCTTAAAGAACTTAAAGGCGCACGGAATTACACAAGTACCTGGACTAATATGTTCAACGTTGCGCCACACACATGTTGAATAAACAAGGGTAGAAATGATGTAAAGTTTATCTATTCGTGTTTATATATAAAACGATTCGTCCTCGAAATAATAATAAAATAAAATTCCATAAAATATTTCTTAACTTAAACCGATTTACTCAATGATTCGCTTCGCCTTTTTTATGCATTTTTTTTTACAACCATAGATGACAACCATATGTTAGATCGCACCCACCAACAAAAACAAAGAGTCTGAACAATTTGAGCGTAAACTCGCATTTCATCGTACTACGCAAAACCTTTAACCTCTATACATTTCGAATAAATACGGCACCTAAAAGCACCCCAAAAGCTTATGAACAACAACAACAAAAAATATCTTATTTGTTTCTAAGACAAAGCGTGTATCGTGTAGCTGATAATTCGGTTGTATTTTATTTTTGCCTTGTGGTAATTTTCTGCTATATGCTATATATGCGCTACACATATGTACAATAATAATTTTCCATCTTTAAAATTATTGTTCGCTTGGGTGGGTTGTATGTATGTATGTATATTATACCACAAATAGAGTTTCGAAAACAGGACTAAGGACATCGCATTATAATGTGTACATTGTACACGTAACGTAAAAGAAAACCTTTTAGTGGTATTGGAAAAATAAAATTTCTAACAATCTAATAATAAGAAGGCAAACAAATTTCATCACAAAAAAATATCGTCGGCTCTTATTTTATTATGACTCACCAGTACACACAGAGAGAACACTGAGAACAAACTCTTTACGGTGGAAACACGAACAATAATTAATAGAATACACTTAAAGCATTCAAACGAACACAATAAAGTCAAACATTTTCATTTCGACTAATCAATCGAGATTGCTGGAGCGAAGAGAAAAAAAAAATCGATTTATTCCGAACCACCTGTAGTTTGTTACATTATAAACACAAGTACCCCTCGTTGGCGGGTGGACAAGAAATAAAACATTCAAATGTGTCGGATTACCACCACACATTCTGAATTTATGTAATAGGGAAAATATTTTTGCGACCGATGAGAGTAGAAAACGGTGTTGTGGATCTTTTGTATAAATAAGTTTTGTTGCGATTTACGTATCTATCCGGAAGTATTTCATTTCAGGAACTGTTTATTGATTGTACCTCTAACTTCAGTATTCAATTTCAAATCGCATTTGTACGTTAGCTTACGATTGTGGTCACCGCTTCTTCGTTGAATAAAAATAATAAAAAATCGAACGAACAACGTAATCAGGTCATATGGGAATTTATTTACGAAGTGACTATTTGCCCGCACGTGCGAATAGCATCTTATTGACTATTCAACCGCGCGGGAGAATAGGATCTTGCAGATTTTTCGTACACAAATTTCATTTCATTTTTGTGTTTCTTTCATCGGATTTATATGTTTTTTACGCTATTTTTACATTTTTTCGTTAAACGACGCTATTCGCACGCTCAGGCGATTAGAAACGGACATTTATTTATACATCGTGTGAATTTTGGACTCTTGCGTTCATGAGAAAGCTTTATTCATTAGTTTTTATCTGACTCGCAACTGAAACGATAAAATTTCGAAATTCAAAAACAGTAATTTCGAACGAACTTAATGAAAACTACAATAGTAGGAGTCGGAAATATGAGCGAAAAATATATAAATATGAAAGAAAATAAAAAGCTTAGCCATTGTTTGTTACTCCGTCATGCAGAAAATATTTTTTTTAAATACACATTTTAAGCTGGATTATAATTTTCTTTGAAGTGCTGGAAATTTCCTTTAAGAGCTTTTATTCGCATAGACGATGGTATTTTGTGCTCAGATTTAATATCCACAGAAATTGCTGTTATTCGACTTAAATTCGTCCCACTCCAATATTTCAATGTTTAGTAACCGTTTGAAAATGACGACCTTTGACGTAGTGCCTTCGGTGTACGTATATTATTTGTACAGCAAACATTAGACACAATGACAAAGATGACTGGGATGTAAGTTTTACCCTCCCCAAAAGTTTTCCTTTATTATTCAATATTAATTAATTGATTAATTAACGATTGAATAGCCGCAATATTAACCCAAAATTTACCTTTTTCTTTTTTAAAAACATAAAATGGGAAATTGATCAATTTGTGGATAACATTCATAACGGGTGGGAAAAAAAATCATAATTTACATCACTGAACACAATTAAGAAATTTGAAATGAGCTTTTGGCGTTGATTGATTGATTTTACGTTACTTTAACAATTGCTTTTCTGTATATATCGAAAATCTACCTTGTTGCGTTATAGACAGATAGTTAGGTGACGTAAATGTGTGTTGCGTTTCTTCATGAAACAACGAATGACGGAAGAAACAAAAACAAGAAAAAAAATCAATTGATTGATTGTACAACCTTTTTTTGTATCCATTTTCTAGATACACACAGCAATTCAGCAGCCAGGGTTCGTGAGAGTGAAAAGAGGACTTCGACCAGCCATACCACCTGTGAATGTGTTACCAAACACAAAAAAAGATGAAGAACTGTTAGCCATGAACAATGAACCAACGGATCCATACTTTCCACTACAATGGTATCTGAGGAATACGGGCCAAAATGGCGGTAAAATACGACTTGATTTAAATGTGCAGGCCGCATGGGATCAAGGAATTACTGGGAAAAATGTTACGACAGCTATTATGGATGATGGTGAGTTTTCCTTCCATATTATAAACGGCTCATCACATAAGCCCATAGATAATAAACTCTATTTATGATTCAGATTTTGTGTCTCTGTTAATTTTAATTTATGGAAATTGTATTAAACTAATATGTTATTCTGCCTCCGGTCCGTGACATTTTCATTTAATCTAAACATATTACCCAATACCTTTAAAGGATCATAATGGTATGTGTATAACCGAAATCATATAAACTGAGATTCAATTAGACCTACCACCCGAATTGGGTGCTGTAACTAAGCAAAAAGCTTTGCGGAATACCTACAAGTAACAAATTTAAATTAAATTATTTTGGTAATATTCAAACGATTGCATTCACTTCACTAATCACGTACGTGTTATATTAGAATGTTCATTAACCAACCAATGTTATGGCTGTTTATTACGCCGTCATACAGCTAATAATGAGAATGTATTTCGATTCTAATCATTTATTTGAATAGTGTACGATGTTATGGTATTTTTGGTGCAGGCTATAATACTTTTCCAAGAGCTTTAACGAAAGTAGACAGATTTCTTCTCAAATAAAATGCAAATTGAGATTGAGTTATCGCATTTTACCAGATCTTAGCTGAAAAATTTAAATATTTTCCCTAATTTGGATACAATACTTTGCATATTGATGAATACAACGCTGGAGATGACCGTTTTAATAAACACATTTAACCCAAAATTTTGTTATATCCGAGGCACTGGTTCGTTTGTTTTTTGCACTCTATTTTCATCAAAATTCGAACCAGATTAGATAATTAATTAAGCAGCAAATTGAAATTGATTGGAAACATGTGATTTTGTCTGTCAACGTACTTAGATTTCAATATATAATCACAATTCGCAGCGAGCCAATAAATTAATTATTTTGGTAAAGATGCGATGCTGAATACAATATCCCCGGTTATTATCGAGAAGCTGAACCATTGGCATAGATATATTGTTTATCAGTGGGCGATACATTCAGTGCAACATTATGGAAGATTATTTCCCAAAGAAACCACTCACAGTACGCTTCTTGAAGATACATGTTTTCGCCATGAAGGCAGCATATCTTTGACCTACATGATAAATCCATTGAGACTTTAGAAATCATTTGAACCGAACCGCATCTTCCATGTTTTCTTACTGCTCTAATTCTATTATATCTAGATTGATGGATTCGCAACGAAAATAATTTTGCATCTGACGAATAGGTGATGTCATGGCAAAGCCCTAAAGGAAACCTTTTGCACAGTAGAGAGATTGAGCGCTTTCAGTTTTGTGAAGTAGCGTTTTATTGTCGTTGACAATCTAATAATATCCAACATTAAAACGTTTTAGACTATCCTCCTTCCTTAGCTAATCTACAGATGGTAGATGGTTCAATTTTCTTAACGATAAGGTGCAAAACCACCAATCAAAAGTTGTTCGAGTTAATTCTGTCTTCTATGAACTATGAAAGTAAATGAAGTTCAGCCACTTCTTAAACGTTTGCGTGCATGACGCCTGAGTACTTTGTTATAGTTTAATAACAATAAAGAAGTATCAACCAGGTCGCTCCAAACTTATGACAATTTGCCCGAAATGAAACAAAGTTTCTGTTCTTGCTAACTTTGTTTGAGTAACTTCTCGGCTTTCGATTTTTCTTTACAAATCGATGAGGAGAAACTAAATGATGGCGTTATTAAAAATAAATTGATGGACATTAGGTTATGTAGATGAGACTCAGTTTAATGAAAATAATCCGGGTGATTAATGGAGTAGAAAAGTGTAAGACCAATATGTAAGATTGCTGCTCGTTGAGGATTGTAACTGAGGGATTCTTTTCAAAAACAGCCTACCGAAATCGGACGCATTTCCAGTGGACTTTTTTATATGTGCCTAGAAAGGTATTCGACCCTAGAAGCCAAAACCACTTTCAAAAAAATTCTTCGAAGTTTGCCTGGCTGGTGAAAGGTGATCAAAAACCGAAAACTTGCACTTTTCTTACCAAAATTTCTCCAGTTACACGAGCCGTACAGGGTCGTGTGGGGTGTCATTAGAAAGGTAATCACACATACTATTATTCTGTTACTTTGAGAGATCTAAATATTTCCGACAGATTTGCAGAAAAACGTTTCCCTCGTTAATTTTAACTTTTTAACCAACCATTTTGTGTATAAAGACTGCAAACACATTAGCTAGAGATCAACGCCTTATTTTCATGAGAGAGTTCTTGTTTTTGAAAACGACTTCTGTCACAATATTCTGCACGATAACCCTCACTCAAAGTCATTTTCATATTTAAATTCGCTTAAAAGTAGATTGTGAAGACATTTCGTAATCTACGATATAATTTATTATTTAATTTATTATTGATTGATATGCTCTGTGTGTATGTTAGCACCCTACCATAAGAAGGAGGCATCGCCCCTTATTTTTCGCTTATCCAAAAAATGTCAAATCTTTGAAATCGAGTTATGCAACAGAAACATTACATATGGGGATCATTTACTTTACTTTTTAACAACAATATTGAGCTGGTTAGGTTAACGACAAGCGTACGTTTTATGGTACTGAAGGCGTGAATTTAGTTTTTCTTTGGCAGGGAAAACTCATCTAACCGCCATATCGATATTAAATTCTTTCGTTTATTTGTTCCCTCGGCATACATATTATTATTGTTGCTTTGCTTCTCAAACTGATGGATATCTCGAAAATGTTTACATGCAAAACATATATTTGACTTGATACATTTGTTTCTTGTTCATTGATGGAAGTAGTAGCATTATTTCGGTTATACATTTTTACTCTGCAGATGGGTATAAAAAGATAAGACACAGAACGTTATTACTTATTACCAACAATGACGGCTTTGGTATCAACCTACACATATGTTTATACTAGAACACAATGTGATATCGAATATGAGTCGAGTTGAGCTCTCTTGTCGTAAGTTTGGATGGGGAAAATTTTAATAAAAAATTGATATATTGCTGACGGTTGGTATTGTCCGTGCCAGGCCTGACAGTTGATAGATTATATAAGAGCAGCTATAGATTACAAAACAAACTTTACAAAAACTTCAGTATTCGAAAGAATAGTTTTTTGTTCCTTAAACAGACGGCAAGCGTTCTATTTATATCTGCTTGTATCAAATCTGTATTAACAGAATTTGACACAAGAAAGTTATGTGTGCGATGCGATTGTAGGTTTTGCTTGAAGGCTTGCAGGAAATGTGATAGAATGTTATTTATCTTTCCCTTTTTTCCTTCGACACCAAAATGAAATAGTGCAAATACACCGTTTCACCTTAGCAGTACACGGAAATACCAATATACCGTGTGAGATCTATAAGTGGACTTAGCACCCCTATTTTTTGACAATAAAAAAAAAATAAAAAGTTTGCACTGGATTTGAACCCGGCACCTCTTACTTGCCAGGTCGTCGATTTTTTTAAATTTTTTTTAAAGTTTTATTCTGCAATTGAATTTTTTCCAACTATAATCAAACATATATTTATCGATCGAGGTCGGCCAAATCTATAAAAAGGAAAGTTTATATTGATAACTGACTAGACACTATGAATCATTTTAGCAGTCTTCCGCCAGCAAATAATTTTTACTTAACAAATCTAAGCATTGGCTAACCACATCAAAATTATTTTGTTTGAGGATATACAGTGTCGTAGGCGTTTCACGTGTCAAATATAGAAATCACAGCTGTCACCTGATAAGTACGGATTAATCGTACAGCAGTGTACGGATCAAGTGTACTTCGATGTACGGATAATACTCCCAAAACCACGATAAGACCAATGGTTTACTCATCCGTAAATTGTACATTTAAAACGTACTTTTTACGAGTTATTCGTTAAAATTGGGCAATTTTAAGAGTCAATTTGCCAAAACTTCGAACAACTTAAAAACAAGGCGTCGGCGATTTTTAAAAGCTATGCGTTAAATGATTCAATGGACTTTACTGAGTCATTTGTAACAAGAAAAAATCCTCGAAGAAATTATGTTTTCTCGCTAGAAATCATTAAGAAATGGTCTGCAGTAGGGTAGCCAAAATAGTTTTTGTTGCATATCACCGACAATACGTAACGCATTTATCTGAAATTATGGTCATTTGAAGAGGTGTTGAGGACGCATATGTTGGCCTTTTAAACATTTCGAAATTGTTCGTGTATGTGGTGCAGTAGCTATTTTAGGGGAAAAAAATTCCAACTTTTAGAGAGTGTTTAAAAAAAATACACGGATAGACTTGGTCGATATGGGTGTCGTTGGGTAGGTAGTGACCTCTACTATCCATGACACCATACACCTACCGCGGCACGACTTTCGTTGAGCTTCAATTTTGATTGAAGTGTACTAACACAAAAATTCCCCAGAATTCCCCTTTTCTTCGCGTTTATTTTAATTTTTCTGATGTATGAGACAATTTTAAGTCAGGGCTGGGAGTCACTGCCACCTTACACGCTCCGTTTAAGGCCTATAATATTTGAAAAAAACCAACTAATTCAATTTTGTCATATAAAAATGTATACGTCCATCTGGTGTCTCTCGACTTCCCAGTATGGCCAGTGCGGCACTATATCAAGTATTTACTAGCATATTATAATCATATTTTCTATGTTGGCTACTTACCGGAAGGATTTGGAAATATTCTTGATTTTGTGAAAAAATTGCAAACTTTTCATAAATAAATTAATTAATTGGAACTCAGTAGCCTTTTTCAAAAATTAGGGGCCAAATGACCGTTAAAAAATCTGCTCTAGTGCTTTGTTCAGTACTATGCCAACATTAATAGAAAATACGTTCAGTAGCTATATTTTTATAAGTCACGCAGCTATATTATAAAAACTACAGCTTTATTATAAGTTACATAGCCTTTGTCGAAATACACGGATTTTACGTGTACGTTCCACGTTCACATATATATGTTTCTATCAATCTACTTCATCCAACGTGAGCCGTTACATTCAGTTTCATAAGACCAAATTAATCAAAGTTCAATGCTTATTTTTGTCATAGCAGATAACATTTTAGCTGTCTGCAAAAGGTACAATTCATGAGACAAATGTTTACCTCACCGTACCAATCTATTTCGTTTATTTCGAACAATCATTCAACTTTATTACATATAGGAAAAGGCTCGCTGCACACGGTGCAAATAGTCATTTTATAATACTTTGGCTATTTGCACACGGTGCAAATAGTCTCTTTATAATACTTTGGCTATTTGCACACGGTGCAAATAGTCTCTTTAAAATACAGTTTCTATTTGCACTGTGTGCAAATAGCCAAAGTATTATAAAGTGACTATTTGCACCGTGTGCAAATAGCCAAAATATTATAAAGGTACTATTTGCACACTGAAGAAACTGTATTTATTTCACGGAAACCGAAAATTGTCAATTTTAGTAACTTATATTATTGAAACAGTTTCATATTACATATATTTCGGTAAGAAAATTGTTTAGAAAAAGCCATAAATGAAAAAAATAATAATTCGGCCAGCCAACTGAAAAGGCTGCAAGAAAATTTACAACGATTAAAAAAAATTACAAGTCAATCAGCTTGCAAGTATCTTTCAATAAATTATTTTGTTTTAAATTTCAATCTATAAATAGTCAACGTCACCAAAATGTTTCGGAAAAGATTGATGCCTCCTATTACAAAATCTACCCAGTACATCAGAAAAAAGAGTGACATTTCCTATTACAATGTAACAATGAAGGGTGTTACTCCTTCTACAAAATGGTTCGAAAGGGAAGTGATATTTCCTTTTACAGAATGCAACAATGAAGTGGTAATACTTCATTCTACAAAATGCTTCGAAAAGGAAGTGATATTTACTTTTACAAAATGTAAAAACCTAAGGAGTAATACTTCCTTCTACAAAATGTAACAATGAAGACTGTTACTTCTTCTACAAAATGCTACGATAAAGGAGTGATATTTCCTTTTACAAAGTTCTTCGAAAGACAATATTAACAAAGTGAGTGAAGCTTACTTTTAGTGTGCAAATAGTCTCTTCATAATACTTTGGCTATTTGCACACAGTGCAAATAGAAACTGTATTATAAAGAGACTCTTTGCACCGTGTGCAAATAGCCAAAGTATTATAAAGGTACTATTTGCACAATGTGCAAATAGCATCAACCTTACATATACGAAGCGAGAAATGCGTCTTATCGAAATCATCCAACAACGGGATTATAGAATCATGCTCGAGAGGTCACGCATAACAAGCGTGAATGACGGCCTAGGTGTACGGTTCACTGCGGACTCGATCCACTTATCCTCTTATTATACTGTGGAGGTGACTGCCGATGGGATCCATCAACCGTAGTTACACTCCTGTTGAGTTTACCTTTATTTGCTACGACGACGGAGTGTAAACAGTTTCAAAATTTTGTTGCTGTTAAGAATGAGAAATTTGGCAAGGTTGCATTCATATCAAAAGGTCGACATACATCGTTGATGTACGAACAGGTTTTTTTTTATTAAAAAACAGAAATGCTACGTTTTTTTAGCTTGAAATTTCTTGCTTTCGCTTGATTGACAGGCTGGTCGGTCTCGTCTCAGGACAGTTTAATTAACTCTTATGCCCATATTTAATCCCTCAAACCTATAGTGTTGACAAATAATATTTATTTTCTGTTTTTATTGGGTTGTAAGATCATCCAGTTCATCGCCCCTTTCATGCCACAGTTACCTCTTCTGTTGAAAAAAACAATAAAATGTTCTCACTGAATTCCTCTATTTATTTTGCAGGTGTTGATTACATGCATCCAGATCTGAAGTATAATTACGTAAGTTTAAATGCACAGTATTTTACGGCATGGTTAAGTTTTTTTTTTTAAATTTATTGTCAATTAAATAGTTTGCTAGTGATTGTACGGCTAAATGTTCACTTTTTCCCCAATAACAATAACTATTTAAATTTTTAAAAAAAGTTACTTATTCCGTTCCGTATGATACAACAACCTAACGATATACATTTTTAAAAGCATTGAAGGAATTGATCCAAACAAAGAACACCAAAAATATATTTCACTCACTGAGCTATTCGATTCACCTCAACAGAACGAATAATAATCGAGAGCATTAAATATTTACCGCTGCTAATCCAAAGATCAAGAATCCTTTTTCATAATTTCCGTGGCCGTTCCACGAGAGTTTTGTAATTAGAATCAATTTCAATGTTTTAGCATTTTCTCCCAGCCATAAAATGGATAAAATCACAGAAATGTAATTAGTTGACGGGTTTTCGGTATCTCTGTATGGATTAAAAATTGTAAATTATGCATAACTGCATCAGCTTTACGTTCCTATGTTTGTGCCAAGTTATGGCACATCAGCAGAATTTTCATGAATTTTTAATTAAGCTCACGTTTTCTGTGAACAGAACCACACTTAATAAGTGAACGAAGTAGCATAATATATGAGAACGAGAACGTACGTGTATGTAATGAGTATAGAGATATTATGATGGTGGATTTACTTTGATTTATGCTTATGTGTAGGACAAAGTTTCGCGAAGTTCTAGTTGAAGTAAAAGCAAGTTTGAAACAGATGTTTGTTATGCGAATTATGTAATCCTTTTTGTAGATAAAATAAGCTCGCAAACACTTTTCCATACTGCAACGAGTATGCGGCTACATCGCTACGTTGTATTTTTTTTATCTTCTTAGAACAATAATAACGATGTTATCCCTCTAAGGCAAATTTGTTTATCTGGACTCGATATATCTGTTCCCGGCAGATAAAATAGTGTATGCACCTCTGTCCTTTGGATTATGTACCACGCCTTCGGCTCGGTAAATAACTTCCACATCGTCAAAATCGACATTTTAGACAAAGATGCATAATCTTCTATTATTAATCTGGCCAGTTTTATGAGAGCTTCCCAAATTCGCAATCATTTTTAGACAAATTATTGCCTTCTGAAAGTATCAACGCTTTTAGAGCAATGAGATGGTCGAATTATCTGTTAATAGCAAAGGTCGTTATGTGAAAACTGATTTTTATGTTTCACCATATTGTTTGTAATAATGAAATGCCATTTCCACCCATTTTGATTGACACAAAAAAATCCTTGCCGTTGAATAGTCCATGACGGTCGTAAAATAGTCAATAACAATAATGTAAATGCCATTAAATTCTCTGTTGTGGTTGTTTTATGGACGATACATTAAGTTGAAGAAAAATCTCTCCAGCACTCTGTGCCGTGTCTTAACGTTTAATCGTATCAGAGAAATTTCCAAGTTTATTCGTGCGTAGTAAGACGAACAAACTTAAAAACAATTCTCATTAACTCTTCTCTCCTCTCTTCG